>NC_053497.1:90037866-90337866 GCF_905171775.1 Rana temporaria
AAAAAAGAAACCAAGTGTCATCATGCAACAAATGAAACTGTAATTGCTCCACAAATTTGTCTAAAGACACTTTTCGGTGTATTAGCCTATTCATGACATCATATTGATCATTTAAATGGGTAAATCTTCAATAAGGACATGGTTTGAATGTACGCATACTGATTTTATCCTCTTATTCCATATTAACACAGTAACAGAAAAAAGACAGTGGTACCTTGAGTAAAAAACTTCTGTAACAGACAGAACCAACACCAGAGTTTAAAGCTGGCTGGATTTACTAAAAAAGTATAGGCTATACACATAGCAATGCGGCTAGCTACTGTTGGCCAACATTTATGTAGACAGTTTCATTTTCAAATTCAGTACAGGTTACTTTGTTTGCAAAATGCATGTTAGTGTATACAGTGAAGTTGTGTTTACTTCATTACCAATAATGTGAGAAATGCCTAATTATAGAGAAGAATCATATTTTAAAACTTCACTTGCATATGATTAGGTATCCAAAGGGCACAGCGTCACCTTATTTGCTAACTTTAACTTTGAACAGTGAGCTGCTTCTACTCATTAGGTAAATCAACACCACTATGTGTAGGGATTAAAGGGGATCTTTCAAAATAAAACATGTTATGATTTGACAGTATATATACAGTTAGGTCCATATATATTTGGACAATTTTCAAAATTTGGATCTGTGTATCACCAGAATAAAATTAAACAATCCAAATGAATTTGAAGTGCAGACTTTCAGCTTTAATTTGAGGGATTGAACATAAATATCAAGTACCAATTTTAGGAACTGCAACTATTTTTATACACAGTCCCTTTAAACACAGAATACTTTACTGGCAATAACTGCCTGAAGTCTGGAACCCATGGACATTACTAAAGACTGGGTTTTCACTTCAATGCTTTGCCAGGCTCTAACTGCAGCTGTCTTCAGTTGTTCTTCGTTTGTGGGTCTTTCTGCCTTCAGCAAGTGAAATGCATGCTCAATTGGGTTGAGATCAGGTGATTGAATTGGCTTTTGCAAAATATTCCCCTTCTTTTCCTTCAAAAGCTCCTGGGTTACTTTTGTAGTGTGTTTTGGATCATTGTCAATCTGTATTGTGTAGCGCCGTCCAATCAACTCTGCTGCATTTGGTTGAATCTCTAAACACTGCATAATTCATCCAGCTGCTTCTGTCTTCTGTCACATTATCAATAAACACCAATGACCCAGTGCCACTGGAAGCCATGCATGTCCATGCCTTTAACAAAAAATGGGTAGTGGCACTGCTAAATAGTATACAATGTAATACATTAGTCCCATGAGGGGGAAGTTGAAAGCAGACTCCAGATATGCAAAGAGAAGAGAAACACAGGCACCTCTAGGTTAGAACTGAATTTTTTTTAATGAGATACTGGTGCAATATCCACTTACATGGAGGTTAGGGAAAGGGAAGTAAGGCACAAGTCCATCCCCACTGGTGTGGTGTCAATCCGTGCAAAGCAGCGTTCAAAACAACTGATTTTAGCCCAAAGGGGAGAAATCCTAGCCAGCAGGATATCTGGGACCGCGACGGTGAAACCGAGGCTTTGATCAGGCTGATGCCCTTCTCTATGCCCATGCCATCACACTGCCTCCACCATGTTTTACAGATGACGTTGTGTGCTTTGGATCATGAGCTGTTCCAAGCCTTCTCCACACTTTTTTTCCCCTGTCATTCTGATACAGCTTAATCTTAGCTTCATGGAGAATGCTTTTTGAGAACTGGTATGGCTTTTTTAGATGTTTTTTGGCAGAGTCTAATCTGGCTTTTCTATTCTTCAGGCTTATGACTGGTTTGCACCTTGGGGTGAACCCTCTGTATTTGCTCTTGAGAAGTCTTCTCTTGATTATACAGTTGTGGCCAAAAGTTTTGAGAATGACACAAATATTAGTTTTCACAAAGTTTGCTGCTAAACTGCTTTTAGATCTTTGTTTCAGTTGTTTCTGTGATGTAGTGAAATATAATTACACACACTTCATACGTTTCAAAGGCTTTTATCAACAATTACATGACATTTATGCAAAGAGTCAGTATTTGCAGTGTTGGCCCTTCTTTTTTAGGACATCTGCAATTCGACTGGGCATGCTCTCAATCAACTTCTGGGCCAATTCCTGACTGATAGCAACCCATTCTTTCATAATCACTTCTTGGAGTTTGTCAGAATTAGTGGGTTTTTGTTTGTCCACCCGCCTCTTGAGGATTGACCACAGGTTATCAATGGGATTAAGATCTGGGGAGTTTCCAGGCCATGGACCCAAAATGTCAACGTTTTGGTCCCCGAGCCACTTAGTTATCACTTTTGCCTTATGGCACAGTGCTCCATCGTGCTGGAAAATGCATTGTTCTTCACCAAACTGTTGTTGGATTGTTGGAAGAAGTTGCTGTTGGAGGGTGTTTTGGTACCATTCTTTATTCATGGCTGTGTTTTTGGGCAAAATTGTGAGTGAGCCCACTCCCTTGGATGAGAAGCAACCCCACACATGAATGGTCTCAGGATGCTTTACTGTTGGCATGACACAGGACTGATGGTAGCGCTCACCTTTTCTTCTCCGGACAAGCCTTTTTTCCTGATGCCCCAAACAATCGGAAAGAGGCTTCATAATATGACTTTGCCCCAGTCCTCAGCAGTCCATTCACCATATTTTCTGCAGAAGATCAATCTGTCCCTGATGTTTTGTTTGGAGAGAAGTGGCTTCTTTGCTGCCCTTCTTGACACCAGGCCATCTTCCAAAAGTCTTCGCCTCACTGTGCGTGCAGATGTGCTCACACCTGCCTGCTGCCATTCCTGAGCAAGCTCTGCATTGGTGGCACTCCGATCCCGCAGCTGAATCCTCTTTAGGAGACGGTCCTGGCGCTTGCTGGACTTTCTTGGGCATCGTGAAGCCTTCTTCACAAATGCAGTGGAATTTTTTTTATGGGATTAAGTTAATTTTCATGGCAAAGAGGAACTTTGCAATTAATTGCGATTCGACTCTTCGTAACATTCTGGTGTATATGCAATTTCCCATCTCAAAAACTGAGGCAGCAGACTTTGTGAAAATTAGTATTTGTGTCATTCTCAAAACTTTTGCCCATGGCTGTAGACTTTGATAATGATATGCCCACCTCCTGGAGAGTGTTCTTGACTTGTTTGGATGTTGTGAATGGATTTTTCTTTACCATTGAGAGGATCCTGCAATCATCCACCACTGCTGTCTTCCGTGGACATTCAAGCCTTTTTATGTTGCTAAGCAGTGTGTGTTCGTCTTTCCTCAGACTGTACCAAACTGTTGATTTGGCCACTCCTAATGTTGCTGCTATCTCTCTGATGGATTTGTTTTGTTTTTAAAGCCTTGCAATGGTTGGTTCCACTTGCATGGACAGCTCCTTTAAACGCATGATGTAGGTTCACAGCAATAGATTTCAAATGCAAATGCCACACTTAGAATCAACTCCAGACCCTTTACCTGGTTACTTGATAGAGAAATAATGAAGGAGTAGCCCACACCTGACCAAGAAACAGCTTTTGATTCAATTGTCCAATTACTTTTGGACTTACTTTTGGTTTTGGTTGAAAAAGGGGGAATGGCTGTTCTTAAGAGCTGTAATTCCTAAACCCTTAATTAGATTTGGATGTACATACCCTCAAATTAAACCCGAGTGTGCACTTCAGTCCATATGTTTTGGTAAATACCTGAAAAGAACTAACATTGTGCCTGTGTCCAAATATATATGGACCTTACTGTATATCTACATACACACCACATAGACATATAAACTGTATATGTACAGTACTGTATATACGGTATATAATATATATATACTTATTATAGAAATACAAACCATACCGGTAAACCTGCAGGTCCTAAACGCCCAGGCGGACCTTGTATTCCTGGGGGACCCAGTAAACCCTGAAAAGAAAAACAGATGTTAAGCTTCATAGGAGTAGGACAATCAAAGTAACAGAGACCACGATCAGATGTGGAAGTATCAAGCTGTGAGTTATTTGTCCCATGATGTTGGTTTGTTTTGGTCTACTTACAGCCTTTTACACAGGAATCACACATTAATGTAAAGATAATCAGTGCCATGTTCAAATCCAGTTAATCTTGCATATTCCTTATGTGTGTATTGTGTGACCACAGAATGACCAACAGACATTGGTCTGATTAACAATCATAAGATTACTGTATATTTGAACCACAGAACTGTATATTTGAAAAGGCCACTCAACCAGGAATCATCTTTTAGCAGTGTAGGAAGACAAAACCATTAATAAAAAGCTGATTACTCTTACATTAACTAACCCTTCATCTTTATTATCTGCAATCCAGAAACTACTAGATAATTATATCATACTATAAAATAAACTAAAATAAATGCTTTGTCTTACCTATGAACCTCCCTATAGAAATCTCTAACAGTCTGCGTATTAAAAATAGCTACAATTGGGATGAAGAAGCTATCTTATCCCTAGGAATAAAACTTACCTACCCACCTTCCAAATTATATGAAGAAAACTTTCCCAATCTTATAGACCAAGTCACCAAAGACCTGCAAATTATGCAGAAAACACAACTCTCATGGGTTGGGAAAATTGCTGCATTTAGGATGCAAACCCTCCCCAAAATTCTCTTCAAAAAAAATTACGCAGATTGACACGAAACTGAAAAACTTCATTTGGAATGGAAAAAATCTAGAGTAGTGTTCTCAATTCTAACCACCACCAAATCCGCAGGTAGCATGGGCCTACCAGTTATTAGAGATTATCATTATGCCTCTTTACTGGATCAGATGAGATTCTGGTTCACCTCTACCGAAGACAAACATTGGGTAAGCATTGAAAATGAAGCCACTGTAGGCTACGATCTCAGTGCCTTAACCATTGCTAGTTATGTACTTCCCAAACTTAGTCTACCTAATCTTTTTAGCATTAGGTCCACAATAACAGCATGGAAACACCTTCTATCTAAAACCAAACACAAGAAAGATGGAACCAAGGTACCTATCCAAACAAGAGTATTAGACTACTGTAAAATGTGTTACTCAGTAGGTAGCTGGATGTATCCACCTTCTTGTCCAACTTCACAGGCAACCTAACTGAACTTATTCCTGCCATGGTCCTTTTAGGTATAAATCTTGATATGTTTCCTTAATATACAGATCGATTGTGGCTCATATATTAACAGCGGCAAAGCTTACTATAACCAGTTTATGAAAATCCACTGAAGCACCCAATCTTTTGAATGTAATATCTAGATTAAACACTCAAGCTCAATTCGGAAAATGCTAGAATATAAAAATTACTCCACTACTACCTTTAAAAGTAAGAGGCGAGCCTGGCTATCTCATCCTAGAGCTTCTAAATACCTAAAAGAATGTACCCTTTAATAGTACTGATGAGTTGTATATAACCTTTCTTATTATATGAGATTCAGATGTAGCTCATTATTTATCACTAAGTTCCTTGATCTATGTTGATGATATTAAATTGTTGGGCAACCCCTCCTTACAGTTTTATCCCACCCAGGGTAAGCGGGGTCTGACTAACAATTAGATATTAATACTTATTTTTCTTTCCTTCCATTGTACATTGTTTTGTTCTTTCTCACAATATGTGTCACACAAGTATTAGGATCAATCCTATAAAGTGATGTCTAATATTGTCAATATCTGTTATGATACATTTCATTAAAAAAGCGGATCGCTAACCTGCAGTCATGGGTTTAGGAGATATTCCCCTCGCAATGCGCCGCTGATTGCAGCGGCGCATGCGCAGGGGGGGATCCTCGGCTGAAGGGCCGGCATGCCGGCATAAAATCTCCCGCGCGCATGCGTGGGAGTGACGTCATCGCCGCTCGAGCCAATCACAGCGCTGGAGCGGCGATACCCGGAAGACACACTCGGCTCAGCTTGGCGTGGACCAGGTAAGTTCCCTACACCTCGTTCCGAGGTAAGTATTTCATAATGAGCTAATATGTGGTGCATACTAGCTCATTATGGCTTTTGCCTTGCAGGTGTAAAAAAAAATGTATATGTGGGTTTACAACCGCTTTAAGCCCAACTAATCCTTCAATTTGTGTCAGATAAATAAATTCTAGGTGTTTTAAAACAAGAAATGTTCAATGTCTTTACAGTTTGTTTTCTTTCTAAAACAGCATGAATAGAAAAGCCTGTCCCCTGCCAAAAGCTGCAGAGTGAAACCCTTGCTTTCTGTGGGGAAACAGTGGTATCATTGCAGAGATCAGACACCCCTTCTACTGAGTCAAACCTATAGCTCTGCAATAAGGAATGTTCATACTTCCCACTGATTGGAGAGCTCTGGCTCTGAGTCAGCAGGGGATGTGTTGGACATTTCTAAAGATGTCACTGTAGGGCTCGCACTCTACTGCAGGCTGAGAAAATTGAGGAACGCATCATTGATGAAAGCTGCATTAAAGCTGCATGAGGTTCTATACGCTACAGCCTAGTGTTCCTGTAAATAAAAAGTACACATTATAATGACCAATTTAAGATGACTCCAAAATTATATTTATGGCATAAATCATGCAAATTGTGGCTGCATGGGCTGATCAGTGCAGCGGGGAGGCTTGGTTCTAGCAGGACAGCATTGCCTAGGAAATGTCCCAACACTTTCCTGCCACACTGCTACCCAGCCAATTTCTTCCTGTGTTAGCGTGTCAATTCCCCGTTTGCACCGGTGCAACTTGACAACATGACAACCTATTTGTGCCTATGGAACTGTTCAATTTGGTGTAAATCTTTCTTTCACCAATTTTAAAAAGGTTCATGCACTATTTTGGGTGATTTCTTGTGTGACTTGCATAGACATATGTGCATGAAGTCACACAGATGTCGACAAGCCGCACAAAGCTGCAATCAGTGTGAACAGGGTGTAGTAATCATGAGTGTGCATGCTATTTCAGAAGTTGTACCTATTATTCCTAGTACCAGGTGTGTGTTTTCTATATGTTTAAGTACTTATGGACCTTCCCAGTCCAGTGCTAATTACCCAAGGCTACTAGTTTAATCAAAATATTGTTATTTTACACTAAACTTTGGTCCAGCCCTCCACAACAGTCCCTGTTTCTCATGTGGCCTCCCGATGTAAGGGCTATTTCAAACTGTCATAGAGAGGTTAATTTACTGAAGGCAAATAGTCTGTGCAGTTGCTCTAGATCTGAGGGGAAGCTCTGCTGATTTCTATCATTTAATCATGTACAGGCAAAAATTATGTTTTTTTCCCTTTTTATGCTCCCTTGCATGTGATTGGGTATCCTTTGCAATGCAAATTTGTACCTAACTTAATAAGCTCTGGTGCAAGTGTACTTGCAGTGCACAGTATGCTGGCCCTTAGTAAATCAACCCGAAATCCTTTTTTTTTTCTTTCTAATTTACTGGTACATTTTTTACCACTACTCTTCAGAGCTTTGCTGGAGCTGCCATTAAAAGCCGATATTTCTACTAGTGAAGATATTACATAGATTCTGCAATACAAACATTTTTATGTAACATAGTGGCCAATATTGCTGTTTTTAAGAAACATTAAAAAAAAATTCTAACACAATAATTCTATAAACTTAATTAATTTGGAGTCTGTGCTTAATTCACATCAACCAGATACAGTCATATTCAAATACTCTACTGTTTTGTACATAATAGTATACTATTTAACAATGAAATATGTAAAAGATATGAATCATCTGCAAGAAAGGCTGTATAAAAACTTACTGGTAAACCTGGAAGACCTGGTAGTCCAAGATCACCTTTTTGTCCTGGCTGTGACACAGAGAAACCTTCCCCTGGCTCCCCCTGGAGGACACATAAAAAATGCATCAGGACGTACACAACTGTGAAGATTCTAAAAAAATATGGTGCGTGCCTGACCTCTGGTGGCTAAAATGTAGATGGCAAGTCAAGCATTTTTTCTACAGTTCAATTTACCATTGGACCCTATGATTGCAGCCTGACCTTCTATATTAAATGCTTCTTGCCGGACCATTCTTGGCTTTCTGGTCAATGGTCTGAAGCAAGATCTGCTTAGGTTCCAGGTCAGTGACTCAGAAAGCATTAAATCAATTTAACATGTTTTTCCCAAAAGAATATAAGCAGTGTCAGCAGATACTGTCACTCCTCCATTGTTATAGTGTTTATATTAGACGTTTAAGTTATTAAAGTGGGAATCTGGCCAGGCAGTAAAGTAAGTGTAGTGCTAATTACTGTCTGTCCAGAAAACAATGCCACAAAAAAGTCAGAATGCATTCTCTAAAAATAGTATATTATGCTCTCTTTTCCTCTCTCTATGGTAGAATTAAGTAATAATTCAAGAATACATATTGTGAAAGTTGCACTATCATTCAGAATGTGTCCTCTACTTGCCTTCAGATGTATTGCACTGGATTCACTAGAGTTTAATAAACGTTGCCACTCCAAGCAGCTGTTGGGAAGGACTACAGCATCATAACTGTGGGCATCTGCCATCTTTCTGCATGAGAGCAGAGGCATCTGACAGGGCCAGGAGTACAGCGGTTATTGGTGTTGGGAATAGAGAAGATGTGAATGAATGGATTCCTTTGGAGTCTGGGTGTAAATATTGGAGATTGGCTACACGAGGGAGGATATAGGGGGGTGCCAGGAAGGCTTATCATCAGCATGTTGTAGGAGGGTGAATGTTTTATAAAGTGTTTGCTAATATTTTTACAAAATTGCGGTGTCATTAGGAATGTTTGTGAAGGTATAGATGTGTTTGTAATTCATTTTTTGTGTGTTGTGTAAGACCGCAGTGGACATTCAGTCCCATTTTACTAAAACTCCTTTTCTGGGTGACACAAAGTGAAGTGAGTTCTGTAATACACCATTGTGCATTTAAAAACCAGTGATAACACCAGTGACATGGTGCATTCTATGAAACCCTTTCTAGTGCCCTTACCACTATGGAGAGAGAAGGATGGCAAACCTTGCAAGCTAAACTAAGGTTAATGCATACTGTGTCTGCCCAGGTGCAGCCTAAGACAGTGACAGACAGTGCTCCATCCTAAGTAGCCAATGAGATGTAGCAAGAATAGCAGGGGCATAGAATGGCACAAAGTTATATTTTCACAGCTTCTACGCTCACAACAAAACCCCATCCTTGGTACAACATGGCTAATGTGCAAGAGACACCGAGTCTTAAAGTGTTGACCTGCACCATAGTTCCTTTACCAGTTCTCCACACCCCGAGAGCTACCCAATTTTATAAGAGATTGCATAATACACTGTGATGACTTTCACACTTATATAAGCATGTTGGACATCCTCATTCAAAACCATGAGCATTTTTCCTTTGTGACTTGCACAACTTTCATTCTACTGTGAAGGTTTTCCACAAGATTTCTGGGCTCTGTGTAGGCCACTTGAGCAGTTTGACTCAGATGTGGTCCTTCATAGCTGTTATCAGATCGACTACTGCAGGAGGGGGGCAGATCAAACCTCATAATTAGGGTGTGAAAGTACTTAGAAGCATTGGACAAAATACTGCATGTGCCTTGTCCCATAGGGGACGGAACTGTAAACATAGGTGTGCACAGCCTATTGTATTAGGATGTGCATCCCAAAGTTCAAACACATGTGTGTGTGTGTGTGTGTGTGTGTGTGTGTGTGTGTGTGTATAAATATATAGGGCAGTAGGGCAATGGACAGCATCGGTAGACCAGTGGACAAGGTCAGTAGTTAATTTTTTTTATATATTTTTTTATTATTACATTTTTACAATTGAATAATTTTTTATTATTGTTTTTTTACAATTTTCTCCAGTGGGGGCTTTGGTGAAATGTTAGGGGTCCAAACGGGCCCCTGGTGTCTTTCTTTTGAGATAAAGAAAGATAAAGAAAGGGACTGTAGCCAAGCAACAGGGGGAATCTGCCCAGGACAGGGGGATTAGGGTAGTAACGTCCGCTTTCTCTATAACAAAATGAAGGCAAGCTAAAAAAGGTTACAGATATTTCTCATGTTATTATTATAAGTTCAGTATCAAAATCTTTTAAAAAAAACTGAAACATATTAACTTGTCCTTGAAGCAAATAATCTACAGTATATGTTTTTCTTTGGGTGCTGCTCTTTTTGAATCTATGGTTATATTTTCAACAACATGTCCTTAGCTAGGAATTTGATTTGCTAAAGGAATAAAGTTTGTTCCTTTACCAAACTGAATTATCACGTTGCAAGGGAATTTTCAGTTAGCTCAGTGAATCAAAAGAAGCACTACTGACAATCATATGACCATTTGTAACCAAATACTGATACATGCTTGAGTACTTTTTGAAAAGTGAAATTTTACCACATTTACTAATCTAAGTAAAAATTCCTTTGCAAACTGGAATCTAAAACTAGTCTTTGACAGTAAAACAAAGTGACTTACTTTTAAACCTGGTAATCCAGGAGGACCCTGAAAAATACAAAGAAAACGTTATTTCATTTAGGCAAAATTCATTTTAAATAAATATATGAACATTTTCATTGTGTAAATACAGAAAGGCTGATTTACTAAAAGAGTTAAAGATTCTCACTCACAAAATTCACCACATTCCTCCAACCACGGCACTCAAAATGGGTTACTCTGGGGGAGATTTACTAAAACTGGTGCACACAGAATCTGGTGCAGCTGTGCGTAGTAAATAATTAACTTCTAGCTTAAACTTGTTCAATTAAGCTTTGCCAATGAAACCTATAAGCTGATTAGTTACTATGCAGAGCTGCACCAGATTTTGTGTGCACCAGATTTCTCCCCCTCTGAGTACATAACTGCTAAACCTTCATTGGTGGGAAATTAAGTTACCACCATTTTATGAATGGTCAGTAAAATGTACTCTAAAGTCAAGTGGAGAGATCAGAGCAGTAGCCGCTCTCCATTTTAAATTGGCCTTTTAATATCTATTTAAACTGAACTTATGGCAATCTATTTACCAAAATGGATTTCTGTTTTTGGACCGAAGTATATTTGTTCATACTGCAGCCCAACACAGACACTCATTTGTAAAAAAAAAAGGAAACAAAATAGAAAATCAAGAGCAGGACAAAATAGAAAATCAAGAGCAGGACATAATAAAAAATCAAGAGCAGGACAGAACATCTCAGTGGATGAGTGGGGAGTGAACATAACATTCAGTTCTTACCTGGGGACCAGATGGACCTGGAAAACCTGCACTTCCTGGAAAACCACGATCTCCCTATAAACAGAGTTTTAGGATGTTAGACACAAACATAACACTTATTAACTTTACTATATAATGTAATGTACTCATATAATAGATAATATGAAATGCTTGCTAGCCATCATTCTAAAGGTGCCCATGATACCAAGGTGACATTAAACAGTAACAGGATGTGCAGACAGGCATCTAACTGTCCTCCACACCTAAATCTGATTGCAGGTCAATAAATAAATACTGTTGGCTCCATCTTATCAGGGGAAAACAACAGTGAGAAAGATCTGTAGACCATCCAGCTGCTACTTGCTTCAACAGTCTTCTGCTAACAGTGTCTGTGGGTACCTTATAGACATGACACTGATGTCTGGATTTGGAAAATGTCAGCCCAAGTCCATGAGAACATATTGAAAAACATTTTCGGCTTCATATGAGAGTGAAGCTAATTTGTTCAAAAACGGTTTGTGTCTTCTAATCCTAATAATGTCTATAGTGAGGTAAGTGAATACTGGTTCAACCAATAATGGAACCTCCTCCTGTGTAAAGGTCATATAAAGACCCAGACAGGTCATATAAAGATCCAAATGAGGGTGAGAAAAACAACAGCCTGATTATGTGGTCTTATTTAATAAAGCAAAGAGCACACAATGTGCAATAATCTTGAAACATAAGACAGTATTCACTAATCTGTTGGCCTTATTCATTTTACCACACTTTTATTACTGCCTTTTTAACAATGCCATTCAGTATACTGTTCAATTTCCCAATTATCAAGGATAGCTAGGACACCCAGAATAAGATCATTTTGCCTAATACCTTTGTTCCATTGCATCCTGGAATACCAGCAGGTCCGGGGGCTCCATCCTGACCTAGCAAACCCTGAAAAAGAAGAAATGTAATGCTAAAAGTAAATATATTACCCACACAACAGCTTTGTACATTATCAATGGCAGGGTAATGTGTCCCAGGATCCTTAGCCCACTAAAAAGGTACACAAGGCCAATTATACAGCAGACAAAGAGGAATTAGGAGTAAAGTAGAAAGGGATTTTTGTTCTTACAGGTAATCCGGGTGATCCTGGAAATCCTGGCAGTCCTGGAGGTCCCTGTGAACAGAGTAGTGGAAATAAATGTGAATATTATTTTTATGCTTTTTTTAAACACAGTAATCGATTGAACCAGGTAGACCCATGGTGGCAGATGCTGGTACTGCCTAACCCATATAAGGTCACCTGGGAAGAGGATGAATGGACTATCAACCCACAGTATCGATATTAGCTAATAATTTAACTGGATTAGTGAAGGAAATACAACAGTACATAAACTTAGATATCGATGAAGGAAAGCCTCTGCATCTTGATTGATAGTATCTGAAGGAAGAACCATTCTTGTTTCTAACGACAACTAACCAATCATTTCTTTTCATGCTTTAGGAGAAAGATCGGCAGAATCTGGTGGTTAGACAAGAAGACCACACCTGACCCCCCGGCTTCTCAACTTTAATGTGACATGTCAGTTTGATCTGTCAACCATAAGTTGATGTAGGTACATTATTAAAACTGCTATAGTACAATTTGTTGTACAGTTTGTGCAAACAGATAAATGTGCAAACCACCCAACACTTTTCTCTAAATATTGCCCCACTGCTTGCCCTGTTAACAGTTCTCTTTCACTTTTTTTACTCACTTACAGCCGCTTGAATTTCCTGAATAATTTGTGTCTATATAGCCGCCCATAGATGAGTATTTTTTTTTTTTTTGTTTTAACAGCATGTCTCGATTCCCTCATCCACACATTTGATGTGGATGGGGGAATCCTCCCTGCTGAGCTATTGTATTGTGACAGCAGGAAAACTTCCCTGCCATCAGAATACAGTGATGAGCGCTGCCGGCTATGGCCTGTGGCACTGATTGAGCAGGAAAAATCCAACAGGGTAGTTGTAAAAAAGACGAATCTTATGCCGCGTACCCAGACCGTTTTTCATGACGTGAAAATTGACATTTTTTTAAATGGTCCTTAAAATGTTTTTTAAAACGATCGTGTGTGCGCTCCAGAGCATTTTTCATGACGTGAAAAATGGGCATTAAAAATTTAGAACATGCTCTAATTTTTCGCATCATTTTTCATGTTGTGAAAAACGGTCGTGTGTAGGCTTTAACGATGGGAAAAAGACGTGAATGCTCAGAAGCAAGTTATGAGACGGGAGCACTCGTTCTGGTAAAACTAGCGCTTGTAATGGAGATAGCACATTCGTCGCGCTGTAACAGACTAAAAAGCACGAAGACTGAAAAGCGCGAATCGTCTCTCATCTTACTTTTACTAACACGAAAACAGCAAAAGCAGCCCAAAGGGTGGCGCCATCTGAATAGAACTTCCCCTTTATAGTGCCGTCGTACGGGTTGTACGTCACCGCGCTTTGCTCAAGCATTTTTTTTTTCACGATTGTGTGTATGCAGGGCAGGCTTGACAAGAATCACAACGAAAAAAACTTTGTTTTTTTCTAGAACTTTTAAAATGGTTGTGTGTACGCGGCATTAGATCGGATTCTGTTCAACCTCCCTGCTCATACAGTCCCTTTTAAATTGCCCAAATTTTGGTCTATGTATGGCCGGCTTCATGCTATGCTGATCAGAAGTAAAGGACTGAAGCATAATAAAAGAGGGTCATAATTAGTGTGCAAATGGAGCCCAAGCCTGACAGGAGTGTTAGGTCTCTACCTGAGATTTACAATTACTGACAATGGTTCATTAATGTATGTAAACCCTAATAATTAGCTGCTCCAAACGGCTTCATTTTATCTGTTAGCTAAGTGCACATTTTTTTATTTTTTTATTGACACTTTCCTAGTGATATTTAGGAACAGGTTTTTCAAACTAACAGTCTTCTAATTTACCAGTTGTATAAATAGCTTATATTTATTTCTGTAAAACCTTTATCCCAAAAGGAACAAACCTGTTGGCTGAAACCTCTTTATAAAGCATGAGCTGGAGCAGTGTTTCTCAACTCCAGTCCTCAAGGCGCCCCAACAGGTCATGTTTTCAGGCTTTCCATCATTTTGCACAGGTGATTTGATCAGTTTCACTGCCTTGGTAATTAACACAGCCATTTCATCTGAGGGAAATCCTGAAAACATGACCTGTTGGGGCGCCTTGAGGACTGGAGTTGAGAAACACTGAGCTGGAGTTTGGCTTCAATTTGTTAGAGTATTAAAACTACTAGTACATAGAACCTTCCCCTCCCCCCAGACTGACAATACTGCTGTCCAAAGGTATCTCTGTGCTCCTTCATCCAGAGTGGAAGCACTCTAATACAGGAGGTGTATTACTGGCCAGATAATCAGGTGAGTGAAATGAAAACAAATGCAGCCACCACTTGGGTTTAATATCACATAATATCACATAAAAAGAAAGTATCAAAGGGTGCACTTGACACCTTCTATAATTTTCAAATTGACCACCAGTGATCTAAAGTCTGTCCTACACCAGGTCAGCCTGCTTTCCATAGCTGTCTAAAATTGACACATATATCCCAAAGCATAATCTCAGGATAATATAGATTTTGTATATCACAGATAGACAGATATACAGCATATTCCAGAAGAAATGTGTATATATTACAAATGTAGCTTCTAACTAGTCTAGTAATAAAGAGATTAAAGTTGAATGTACATTTAGATTTTTCAGATACACAGAATGATATTTCACTTTGCAATGCCAGTAATACAGGTATACATTACATACTCGTATTCCTTTGGGGCCAGTAGGTCCTTGCTGTCCATCATCACCCTAAAAAAGAAGGCATCAGAATGTGTTAGATGTTACCAATCATAATTCAAACTATATATACAATGCATGCTAATTATGCATTTTATTTATATACTTGTTTATTAAACTTACTGGTATGATATGTTTCCTTATGTAAGATTGAAAAACAAAAACACATTGTCATTAAATTATTACAAGTTCACCTTTTTGCATAATTTAATATGGATATTTAAAATATAATTAATGAATAACATTTTAACATTGAAATCAGTGTATGATATGGATGTTAAAATATTTAATATTTAACAGGGTTGTGACATTAAATCTAATACATGCTAGCAAGCGATGTAGGGCAATTAAAAGAAAATCAAAACTTTTTAAATATGCCATGCAAAATAATAGAACTATCTGCAGTGATAAGAAATCAAAACATGGAACAATGACAAAGTCAGTAGAGATGATTAACGGAGTGGAGACTGTTCACAAAGTCAATATTAACGTAGCTTAGTGAATAATGTAAAGCTGTATTCTCTTCAATCACCCAAATATCTGCAGACAAAACTCTGTTTTTTTTTATTATTTCCCCTGCAATTTAATGGGTATTCAAAGCGAACAAAGACAAGCCTTATCTACTAAGCTAAGTGAACATTGTTTTAGCAAATCAAACAGTTTTCATTCCTATAATAAATCAATCCCATAGTTCTGTAGTACTCTTTCAGCATGATTGAAGATTGTACTGCCATCTTGTGGGCAACATCATTACTGCACTTTAGAAATGAACTCCACTGCAAAACTGAACACGCACAGCACAGTGATGTACACTACAGTACACCAGTGTTAATTTTGTCGACTAAAACCAACTAAACATTTTAGTCGACTAACTTAATACCATTTTAGTCTACTAAATAATAAAAATAATTGAGATGACTAAAATACGACTAAAACTAAAATTTCATTTTAGTCAAAAGACTAAAATGGGACTAAAACTAAAATGCCATTTTAGTCAAAAGACTAATGCCGCGTACACACAATCGGTCCATCCGATGAAAACGGTCTGATGGACCGTTTTCATCAGACCAAACCGATCGTGTGTGGGCCCCATCGGTTATTTATCCATCGGTTAAAAAAATTCAATCTTGTTTTAAATTTAACCGATGGATACCTAACCGATAGAAAAAAAACGATCGTTTGTAGGCACGTCCATCTGTTAAAATTCCAGGCATGCTCAGAATCAAGTCGACACAAGCTTGGAAGCATTGAACTTCATTTTTTTCAGCACGTCGTTGTGTTTTACGTCACCGCGTTCTGACACGATCGTTTTTTAACTGATGGTGTGTAGGCACGACTGACCATCAGTCAGCTTCATCGGTTAACCGATGGAAAAATCCATCAGACCGTTTTCATCGGATGGACCGATCGTGTGTACGCGGCATAAGGCTGCATTCATACCTGAGTGTTTTGTAGCCTGAAGCCTATAAAACTCTAGAGGGGAAAAAATCCATTATTATCTATGGAGATGGTTCACATCTCCACTCCAAAACGCCTGAAGCCGAACGCCTAAAGCTCAAACAAGTTCTGGACCCTTTTTTTGTTGCGAATCAGGCTGATTTTGGCGTTTTTGAACGTTTGTATTCCCATAGAAACTAATGTAAACGCTTGATTCAAGCGTCTAGCGCGACAACGAGCGTTTCTACGGGCGTTTTGTCATGTCGATTTAATCTGTTCTGTGAAATAGAATATTCACCCAGGAAGAAGATAAAAAAAATCTACAAACATAGCAACAAATGATAAAAGAGATGAGCATTTTTCCTATTGGCTAAAATAAAAAACTACGAAGTTCAAAAACGTCGGGCAACGATGTATGCAAACGCGCAAATACGTGTAAAACGACCGAAAACGCTAAGCTCAGGTGTGAATGCGGCCTAAGACTAAAACTAAATTGAAATTTGACATTAACACTGGTCTGTAGTGCATGTTCATACGTCAATAATATAAATAATAACATATTCAATTTTTCTCTCCAACAGTATATAATGAGTTTGGAAATTGTAGAGAAATGCTTAAATAATGCATTACAATTTAACTACACCCATTCAATTTTAGATGACTAACATTTGTTTTAGTCAACTAAAATGATTTTAGTTAACTAAAATGTAGGACATATTAGCCAATTAAAATGTCCTGGAGATTTAGTCGACTAAATACGACTAAAACTAAAACAATTGCAAGACTAAAATGGGACTAAAACTAAAATGCAATTTTAGCTCTTAGGCCCCGTACTCACGACCAAACATGTCTGCTGAAACTGGTCCGCAGGCCAGTTTCAGCAGACATGTTTGGTCGTGTGTGGGCGCGAGCGGGCCGAATTCCAGCAAACATTTGCCCGCCGGGCCTTTTCCCAGCGGACAAATATTCCTGGACTTGTTTTAAAACAGTCCGCTGGAATCCTGCCCGCTCGGACATGTACGGTCGTCAGTACAGACCTACCGTACATGTCCAGGCGCCCGCCGTCCCTCGCATGCGTCGAATGACTTCGACGCATGCGTGGAAGCATTTTAAAGGCGGCCCGCCCATGTCGCTGCGTCATTGTCGCGGCGACACCGCGTCATCGACGCGGCGACACCGCGGACACGCCCCGCGTATTGTTTACACGCGGACTTCTGTACGATGGTGTGTACAACCATCGTACAGAAGCCCTCTGGCAGACATGTATGGTGAAAACGGTCCGACGGACCGCTTTCACCATACATGTTTGGTCGTGAGTACCCGGCCTAAGACTAAAACTAAATCGAAATTTGCTGCCAAAATTAACACTGCGGTACACCTACAGTTTAATAGGGATTGATTGATGTAGGAGGGCTTTTTGCTAAAGTTAAACCTTTCTATAAGCTTTTGAAAACAGTCCTGGTATACTATAATTCCTTTAAAATATATGAAAGCAATACATGTTACCAAGGAATACAAGTATTAAACAATGTCTCTTTGTAAAAACGTATTTTTTCATAAGAAAGACACACTGGGTTAACATTATAGAGACTTGACAAGGTGTGCAGAAAATGTATTTATTTCTAAACCTCCTTTAACTGCATTTCTGGCTCTGTGTGTTTACTAACCCCACTATCATCGAAATGTTAGATAACACACAAGTGCTGTAACATATAAAGCTGAACATGTGTAGTATCATCAGCTACAAGTGCTGGGGTTTGGACAGGCTGCATTTGGCATTTGACAATGTTATAATGGGGTAAAATATTGACACTCATATTAGGTTTTTGAAAAGCATAGGAGACTGAATGCACTGGGGGACATGATGAACTGTATTTAAAATTACTTAAGGCTGAATGAACAATAGTTCAATTTCATAAGTATCACAAAACTGCTTAAGAGCCGGTTCACACAGGGGCAACACGACTCTGGGCGCGACTTTGCGAGGCGACTTCAGCATGACTTGGGGCAACTTACAAGGCGACTTTGCCAGTGGCCAATCAAACAGTAATCAGCTCTGTGGGAGGGAGGGGTTTGCCTGAGAAAACTAGTTTCTCTTCCTGTAAAGTTGCTTCAGTTAAAACAGGGGATCCAAATTGGAGGCAACTTCCATTGAAATCAATGGGTACAAGTCGCCTAGAAGTCATCTTAAAGTAGTACAAGAACCTTTTCTGAGCGACTTCAGTAGTGTACATTAAGACGGCTCTCATTCACTTCCATGTCATTTGTCATGTCGGGGGACTAGGGGCGACACAAGTCACCCCCCAGGTCGCGGTAGTGTGAACCAGCTCTAAGAATTTTTTTTTTTATGTAAAACTTTTGTAAAAATGTTAAATCCTGTGAAAACATATGGAAGATTTATCAAGTCCTGGGAACTGAGCGGAGGCTTCTGAGAAGCAGTGATGTCAGCCCCCACTGAAACTACAAATCCCATCATGTAAGAATCAATGAACAGAATGTATGGGCATGTGGGTGAGACTCTGGGCATGTTAAATGATGCATTTACATGATGGTTCAGGCCGGAAGTCTGAGACTCCTATGTCCACCCACTGCAGCAAGCGGGGATGTCATTACACCAGAGATACAGTGTGTAATATACAAAACCAGTGACCTGGTGATAACACACACAGAGAACATCAGTTTTATTTACTAAACAATAAATGGGCAGGGGACTTTTCTCTAAGAAAAGGTTAGATTTCTTACTGCCAGTATAACTGCATTCTCAAACAAAAGGAAGGTCTATAAAGGTATGGAAGCAGCTTCATACATGTCTAATAACATTTATGTCTGGAGCTCAGCTTTAAAGTAAACCTGTGGTCATAAAATGCACTCTAAAGTAGTCACATATTTTAAACAAGCAGTAAAAGCACTTTAAATCAAGCCCACATTTATCTTTGTATCTATAAGCATTGTGAAGAAACCCGCTTTCAAAAGTTAACAACATTCTGTATTTTCAAAGCCACCAGTCCTCTAATGTAAACAATCATTAGAGCTGTTAAGGCACACTTTGCTGAATGCTAAAACACTTTGTTTTAGCATTTATGCTGCTGTTTCTTTGAAGTCTGGTGAGGGGCAGTGCAATAAGATATTTCAGAGCACTGCACTGTGCACTCTTTTTTTCCAACTTTTTTGAAGTTGAAGTTGAAGAGCATACTGCTCTGGGGTTTAGGGTTTAGTGACACATAGGGGAAGATTTACTAAATCTGTTGCAGCAGTGCACGGTAGCCAATCAACTTTTAACTTCACCTTGTTCAATTAAGCATTCGCAATAAAACCTGAAAGCTGATTTGTTTCTATGCAGAGCTGCATCAGATGTTGCACGCTCCAGTTTTAGTAAATAACCCCACAGTGCTCTGCGTGGTTCTGCATTGCAGGTACATGTAGCATGTCCGCATTTTCCACAGGGCACTGCACTGCACATCACCACTCCATTGTGGTGTGAACGGGGCGCATAGCAAACAGTTGTTTTCTATGTGCCTTTGTGATGGCCACCTGGACTTTAGAGTCTTTGCTGTGACCTTTAGGAAATAATAAATTCATGTTAAAAGCAGCTATAGAGGTCTGGAATGGATTTTTGTAAAAATTGTTTTACACTTTGTTAAGAATATGTAAATGATTCATTGCCCATAGTCTAGCCACAGGTGCAGTTTAAAGCAGCGCTACTTGTTGGAAAAAGGAAAGGTTGCTTTAACGCAAACCTAAACCTTATCTGACATGTTAAACCTGCTACAGGCTAAAAAATTTACACATACAGTATCAAGGACTGGCGCACAATCCCTCATACCTTTCAACCAGTCCATCCGTATGGTGGGCACTGGGCATCCCAACTAGCCAAATTAAAGATACTAAAGGTCAGTGGGGCAGACCAACTCGACACCTTAGAAATGCTAATATGTGCATAATAGAACAAACTAGGATTTGGGGCTCCAGGGTACCTGAAAAAACTCCTATACTTGACTTTTAATCCTACAGACTGCTTGTTTAAAGTGGAATTCTAGCTTAACCCTAACTTAAAGTGGATGTAAACCCGATTCATGAAATTTGAGCTGGGCACATATATCTGCAGTGTTTTGTTATCTCTTTTCAATGAGCTAAGTCTTATAGCTCTCTTCTAAACTGTTCCCCTGTTATCAGCCTGAGAACTCCTGACATATTTTTTAACTTTTTAGACAAAATCAGCCTGAATCTTTTGTCAAAGGAGGTTGCTAAAATAGAGTAGCAGAGAGCAGCTCCTATTACAAAACAGCTCTGAGAGTCTCTGCCTATGAGGAGAGGGGGTGTGTGCCTTTCCTCCAATCAGCAATGTTAGCTATCTTGGCTGTATGCCCAGACAACACACTCTGTGTTGACCAGTAAGAGAAAATCTCCTAACACAATCTCAACTTTCTAAACAGTATATAAATGTGAACACAGCAGATATACGTGTAAAACCAATGTAGGGAGATTTGGTTAATCTCTGTGTTTCATTTGAGGCTTTTCACTTCACTGGGTGCATGGGGGGTTTACATCCACTTTAAACCCTAACCTAGCTTAAAACTGTCCCCTTCCCCCTCTTAACACCTGTGTAAGAAAGAACTGTATATTTACATATTTTCAGGCCTCTCTGGTCTGGTCACATGGTCCCGCTCCCCTATGTCGGTCAGGAAATGCCAACAATGGCCATTAATGCCTATGGGTAATGTTACCACTTCAGGATTTACTAGCCACTGTCAGGGCAATCTCTCCTCTCCCCTGCAGCCACCACTGTCAGACACAGGGGAGATCACATGGCCAGGCAGGAGCTGAAATGTACTGAACCAACCCAATAATATCCATATAAAACAAATGAAGGCTAATAATATAGGCTATTAGTACCAGAATATTTTGCTGACTTACCTTTAGACCCCGAGATCCAGGTGGTCCTTCAGGTCCTGGAAATCCAGGTAATCCAATCTGTCCTTCTAATCCAGGAAGCCCCCTTTCACCCTATAAGAAAGACAAACATTGATAATTATTAAAGACTTAAAGAATTGCATAATAAAACATTAACATAGTTTACAGTTGGATTTGAATACTAAATATGAAGCACAGCATTATAATAAGGGCCAAACACAAATGTACCTTTTCTATACATATAATTAACACTTAAAAATAAATTGTGCTAAAGGGTGAAATTCAAAAATCTGCAGCTAGCACACCATTAGATACAAAAATGGTAAAATCATATAAACCAAACAAACACGCAGCGCTCAACGAAATAACAACCAAACTAATAACAGTCCTGTATGTGTATCTATCATAAAATGTCCATGCCTACAAAAGAACTCCACTGTGAGTTCTAGAAGAGATAATCTTCATATACATCTCTACATAATAATGTGGAAAACTAAAGGTGAAAAAAAAACACTAAGTGCTCCCACACCAGTGCCCATATCAGAGTCTTACCGGAATAGTATGACCCTCAAAATGAGAAGTCATATAGCACTTGAAGGTAATTAGCTCAAATCCTGTATATATGATGTCACTACTTCCCTCCATCATAAATATCTACAGCCAGGGAATACACATGGAATATTGAGAACGCTGCACATAGTGTAAAACAATGCTATCAAACATTTTATAAAAAAAACATACTTATGTCAAAATGCCACTGCTCCTGGACATGCTGGCAGTTTTTTTTTTTGTTTTGTTTTTTATTATGCCTTTAAATGCCCCATGCCTCAAAACTCTTCTAAACACCTATGTGTGCAAGGACACATAGACTAACATGCAGAAAAAAAACACCAGACTCCCCTAAGAGCAGCATTAAAAATGTCCAGCGTGCATAAGGCCTTATAATCTATATCATTTACACATTACTCCTGCATTAAAGTATATTTGAACCCTTACCTTGTAAAATATCTCATTCAGTCTAAAATAGAGTAGAAATAAATAAATATATATATATATATATATATATATATATATATATTCACATAATCTCTGTTCTCTGCTGCATAAGGAGCCTGAAGAGGAGGGGGTGAAGAAATAGCAGTACACTGATCTTCCCAGTAAATGGCTGTGCAATATGGGGGGGGGTGTCAGCAGAAGTCTGAACAGTGAAAGAGAGGCAGGCTGTGCTCCCTGCACAGCCAAAAACTGACCACACTGGACTTGATGGGCCCTCATGCCTAGTGTGTTCAGTCTGAAATAAGAAAGCAGAGGGACTGGCCGCCCAGTATTTCACACAAAGAAAGCAATACAAAGAGAGGTAACCAAACTACATGATACAAAATACACTATAAGAAATATGGAATGTGGGGGTAACTTAAAGCAGAGGTTCACCCAAAATGTCAACTTTATGTTATCCATATCATTGCACCATTTTTTTTGGTGCTGCTTTAATTACCGTGAATCTGCTGTATAAAGATGCACTTCTGGGTTTTCCTCCTGCGGGAGTAGGCGTATCTGTTGTTTTCCCCGGCGCCACTGTGTTTGCTGGGAGGTCTCCGCAATATCTCCTGGGAGCACAGTGTCATGCTTCCCAGGAGACAATGCGGAACGCCGTGCAGCGAAATCTCTCGAGATTTCACTCGACACGTGACTCATCCAGCCGGTCACGTGACGAGGGAGGATCTAATTCCGTCATGTTAATTCAGGGCACTCAGGTATATATTGCCATTTAGTGCAAGATAGAGTGGTGAATGCTGGGAGACGAGCATTCACCGCTTCCCGGAAGTCCGTGCTTGTGGGTTTCACAATGCCCACAAGCAAAATGGTAAATGCCAGGATCGGGTTTTATAAGTTTATCTTTTAAACAAAAACAGACTGGGAATGCTTTTAATCGGCAAACATGTGAGTACTAATGCCCGGATTCACAAAGCACTTACACCGACGTATCTCCAGATACGCCGTCGTAAGTACAAATGTGCGCCGTCGTATCTATGCGCCGAACCAGAAACCAAGATATGCCTAAAAATAGGCTTCATCCGTAACTTGCCTACGCCGGCGTATCGTGGGCGCATATTTACGCTGGATGCATGTGGCGCTCCCAATGATTTTCGATTCAAATATGCAAATGAGGGAAATACGGCGATTCACAAACATACTTGCGCCCGATATACGCGGTTTGCGTAAGTCGTACGTCCGGCGTAAATTTATTCCCCATATATGAGGCGCAACCCATGCAAAGGTATGGACCAGGGAACATAAGCCGTCGTTTTTTTATGTAGTTTACGTTGGACGTGAATATGGCTGGGCGTAGATTACGTTCACGCCGTAGGCAGTGATTCAACGTATCTTAGGCAGTTGTTTTGATGTGATTCTGAGCATGCGCACTGGGATGCGGCCACGGGATGGCGAATGCGTCGTTCGTTATATGTATCTGTCTGGCACTCGGCCCATCATTTGCATGGGGTCACGCCTCATTTGCATGTCTCACGCCCACTTCCACCTACGCCGGCTTGTGCCTTAGAAAACCAGCGCAGATTTGGGAGCAAGTGCTTTGTGAATTCGGTGCTTGCCTCTCTGCGCTGCGTTGGCGTAGCGTACAAAAGATACGCTACGGCGGCATAAATATGCGCTGATGTCTGTGAATCCGGCTATAAGTTGTTATCTGAAAGCCCATTGAATGTACAGAGAAAAAAAAATCAATGGACCGCGGAACCTTCGCTTTAATGCTGAAATAGACTGGGGGGGAATTTGGGTGAACTATGTTGTTTCAGTTATAAGTATATAGGAAAAATCTGACATAAGGTTTACAGACTATCCTGCAAGGAATAAGGTAATATGAAACGTCAGTATTACTATCACTTGTTCTGTCAAGCTTTCAATGATGAATGTCGAAATATTGTATAAATAAGTCCTGCAATGAGAGGAAATAGTCTGTGCAAAACAATTAGGAACAATATGCACCCTATTATAATAATAGCCACCAGACTACTGGAGGGGTCTGAAGAGACAGGAATGGCATCCTGCTTATGCACTATCCTGCTTTATATGATAGTTCTAATTCTAGTACAGAAAGGTCCCCTGTAGTGAGTGCTATGACCTATAGCAGCAGGTAAGCATGCATTGTACTTATATACTTAACAGTGATTAAAGGAAGCTTGGATAAAGAAAAATGTAGACTGTCACTGCTGACATCTGAAAATGCTATTTGCCTTTAAAATGGTTTTAATACTTTGAAATTTCAAACAATCAGGCAGCAAATGAAGTCAGAGTAGAGTGCTAGGTTTGGGAAGTCGTGGATCCTCTAGTTAGGTGTGTGATCTTTTGGAATAAGAATACATTTTTCCAATCAAAGCCACTCGGCAGGTGTACATGTGACAGAGAGAGGGACGCTGTCTGAACATACCGGCTGGTAACAAGCTCAGACTCTGTGAGAACATCTGATTCAAAGCTTTAGCTGGGCACATCTCCAGAGCAATACCACAGACTTCCCCTGAGGGAGGTATTTTAGACTAATTATACACTGGCTATAATTTCCTCCTAAGTTCTTACTTTTCTAGAGACAATGATGTATGATCATATTTACAAGTATCATTTTCTATGGTGCAATTTTGCTATTAAAGAACTTTCATAATTGCTGTACATATGCTTGTGATCATTGGTTTAAATTACATTTACATACAGCAACTTATTTATGAATCTAAAAATACATACTGATCAACAGCAACATAAGGGAGAAGATTTCTGAGGAATTCATAAAGGGTGACGTAAACACCCTTTAAAATTCCATCAGGGAGCAGCTCTGAAAGTGACGGTGCTTGAAACCTATTCACATACCTATCAGAGACAGGTACATAAATCCGTCTGTGTTTGCACTGAGGAAGGTGTCTCCACAATGGACACTTCTTTCCGCAGTACAATAACTTAACCCTACTACCTTTTCCCATCCACTGTGCCTGTTATGCTGGCAGGTACATGATGTGAACTTAAAGGTGTTCTAAAGGTTTGTTTTTGATTTTCTAAATAGGTTTTTTAAGCTAGTGCATTGTTGGTTCACTTAACTTTTCCTTCGATTTCCATTCTAAATGTTTTTTTCCTTTGTCTGAATTTCTCACTTCCTGTTCCTTATCAGTAAGCTTGTCCCCATCATCCAAGCCGTTCTTGCTGGGGGTTAGTCAGCATGCTCGCCCCCTCCCTCGGGACTACATCCTTGAGGAGAGACACTGTGAATGGCTCAGCTGATGGGGCAAGCTTACAGGAAGTGAGAAAAAAAACCATTTAGAAGGAAAAGGTAAGTGAACCAACAATGCACTAGCTTAAAAAAACTATTTAGAAAATCAAAAACGAACCTTTACAACACCTTTACGGTGAGAATTGAGAGACCAGTTTCCCTCTGGTCTGCTTTTCTTTTGACATAGTCCAATAGTGGCTTTGGAATTGCCATGCGCCATCATACACAGAAAAGGTGGACCTGTTCGGGAATTAGTCTTAAGCCTCGTAAACAAGACCGGTTTTCCCAGCAGGAAAACTGCCAGGAGAGCTTTTGGCCTGGGAATCCCGGCCATGTGTATGCTCCCTAGCAGTTTTCCCGACAGAAAAACTGCCGGAAAAAGATAGAGAACCTGCTAGCCCTGTACACACAGCCAGGAATCCCATCTGTTTAAAAACCGTCAGTTTTCCCGACGAGATTCCTGCCAAGCTTACCTTGAAAAGATATATATACACACAGCCACACAAAAGACCCGCCGTTCTTTTGAATGGCAAGAACGCGGTGATGTCAAAGACTACGACAAGCTGGCTAAATTACATTCTATGCTACTGCGCGTCAAATTGTTATCGAGCATGCACTGTTTATTTCCCCTTTAGGCAAGCATGCAGACGACCGGTTTTCTCGGCAGGTTCTCTATTTTTTTCCGGCAGTTTTGCTGTCGGGAAAACTGCTAGGAAGCATACACACGGCCAGCCAAAAGCTCTTCTGGCAGTTTTCCTGCTAAGAAAACCGGTCGTGTGTACCAGGCTGCTCTCTATTTTCCCATCGGGATTCCCAGCAGAGTGCCGAGAAAACCGGTCATCTGTATGCTTACCTGAGGGGGAAATAACAATTTGACGCATGCGCGCTAGCATAGAACGTAATTTAGCCGGCTCGTCGTAGTCTTTGACGTCACTGCTTTCTTGCCATTCAAAAGAACGGCCTTTTATGTGGCGAGTGAGAGTCAGAGAGTGGGCGGTCAGCTGGTCGGCTCTGTGGGTGTGAGGGCAGCTGGCCAATCAACAAGCCAGCGGCCGGGGGAGCAAAGAAATTATATCATCTCTCACCGCTCTGCATCCCTGCAGTAACTTCCGCCCTCACTGTGCAGGCAGCAGAGAGATTACATCATCTCTCTGCTGACTGACTCTGACAAGAAAAACACCACCTTAGCACCTGACAATCCGGCAAGTGACATTCCGCAACTTGTGGGAGGTGATGTGACAATCCGCAACATGTGGCAGGTGACGCGGCAAGTGACTATCCGCAACATGTGGCAGGTGACGCGGCAAGTGACTATCCGCAACATGTGGCAGGTGACGCGGCAAGTGACTATCCGCAACATGTGGCAGGTGACGTGGCAAGTGACAATCTGCATCTGGTGGCAGGCAAGTGACATTCCGCAACTTGTGACAATCTGCAACATGCGGCAAGTGACCATCTGCAACGTGTGACAAGCTGCATCTAGTGGCAAGTGACACACTCGGGGCTCCCACTGATTCTGCATTATGGTGAGTTTAAGCATTTCATTTTATGTTACAATGTAATAATATAAATAATGTGCCTCAATCATCCTGATACCATAACAACCATGGTACCGTGATCATTGAAGCGCTAACACCAGTCATTTCCCTGATAAATTGCCCCCCAAAAAAATATATTTTCTGGTAGTGCCCCTCCCGAGACTAGACTCTGGATCCGGCCCTGGTGTGGAACTCCGACGGAGAAAAAAACACGCATGCTCAGAATCAAGTCGACGCATGCTCGGAAGCATTGAACTTCATTTTTATCGGCTCGTCGTAGTGTTTTACGTCACCGCGTTTTGGACGGTTGGAATTTGGTCTGACAGTGTGTATGCAAGACATCTTGAACGGAATTCCGACAGAAAATTCCATTGGATTTTATCCCATCGGTAATTCCAATCGTGTGTACAGGGCATTCGATCAGGAAAGTCAGAGTGAAGTCAAAACACCTAGGCCCGGATTCTTAAAGCACTTACGCCAACGTATCTACTGATACGCCGTGTAAGTGCACGGATGCGCCGTCGTATCAATGCGCCTTATTCTGCAAGTAAGATACGCCTGAATTTTGGCTTCATACAACCGACGTAAGTTTCCTACGCCGTCGTATCTTGTGCGCATATTTAGGCTGGCCGCAAGGGGCGCTTCCATTGATTTACGCATCGAACATGTAAATGAGTGAGATACGTCGATTCACTAACGTACTTACGCCCGTCGCAGTAATCTACGCCATTTACGTAAGGCGTACGTCTGGCGTAAAGTTATTCCACATAAAGCAGGTGTAAGTCATGTTAGGGTATGGACCAGGGAACAGCCGTCATATTTTACGTTGTTTACGTAAGTCGTATGTGAATGAGGCTGGGCGTAGGTTACGTTAACGTCGTAGGCATTGAGCCATCGTATCTTAGGGAGTAAATTCAACGTGATTCTAAGCATGCGCGCGCATGCGCCGTTCGTTCGGGCCTTCATTTGAATGGGGTCAAGCTTCATTTAATGGATTACGCCCACTTCCTTCCTACTTTGAATTAGGCGGGCTTACGCCGGACAATTTACCTTACGCCGGCGCAACGTTGGGAGTGAGTGCTTTGTGAATACTGTTCTTGCCTCTCAATGTTACGTCGGCGTAGCGCATATGAGATGCGCTACGCCCTGCACAAATATACGCCGCTCTACGTGAATCCGGGCCCTAATTTGCATAAGTGTTTGATTTGATAATTCATAAACTACTGAAGCCCTTGGATCTGTATGACAGCCAGGGAACCAGCCTGTATGCAAATGACTTAAGCCTCGTACACACGACCGAGGAACTCGACCGGCGAAACACATCGTTTTCCTCGTTGAGTTCCTTGTAAGGCTGTCGAGGAACTCGACAAGGCAAGTTTCTCCATTCCCGTCGAGGAAATAGAGAACCTGCTTTATTTTTGGCTCGTCGAGTTTCCTTGACGAAAATGTACACACGACCAGTTTCCTCGGCAAAAAAATATCTCCCAGCAAGTTTCTTGCTGTTTTTTGCCGAGAAACTCGGTCGTGTGTACGAGGCCTTATTCCAACCACTGTTCATGGCAATGCCGCTGTATCTGTGATCTGTGTATTACCAGTACTCAGTGTACCAGAGTCGATGTGGCATTAAAAGTCGATGTCATTTGCAAGTGTCTGTTTTTCTGACTTTACTTGTCAGTGTACAATGTTTCGTTGACTCCATCGTCTGTCATTGAATTTTCCAAGGACCCCACCTACTCCACTAGATTCCCAAAGAACATACTGAATATCTCACAAATATAGAGCTTCTAAAACATACTTTTGGCACCTCTTGAGATCTCCTGTTCAGGTTATGATTATAAATAAAATGTTTTTTTTTTAAAGAATGTTCTACACTATAATATATAGTAATCTAACAGTGTCATCCTGTCAATCTATCTTATCGTTAACAAACGCAAGTTTTCATTTCTCAGGGCGTTTCTGCATAGTGGTATTTCTGACCTACATTTAATGTTATTCCCTAAGACAACCTTAACTAAACAACTCATCAAACACATGAAAGATGTCTCATAAAACAGATTGTACCAAGCATGTTGTAACTAACCATCTGAATAGAACACATGCTGGCTCCTGCCTGCTGATGGCTTGAATGTGAGCATGGTATTTGTACTCAGGCAGCTGAACTGCAGCACCACCCAACACCTTGCTTGGTATCAACAAGTCTTGGTAATAATCCATGTCTTCTTCAACAGAACTGGACATGGTAGCTTGACTCAGAAGGAGCACATTTGTAAAAAGTAAGATTAAGATATATCATTTTTATTTGAAGAAACAACGGGAAGGGGCGCGGAGATAAGGTTAACCAGCACATGGTTTTCTGCAGAACTGCGTACCTTGCACATGTATAGTGTGGCTCTGAAATGTTTTATGTAATTGCCAGCATTGTCAGAGCATGTTTGCAGACTTATTCAAAAAAGGGAAAAGCAATATTTTAGGGTCCATGCACACTAGGAGCAGAACAAAGAAGCAATTACATGAATAATGCCATGTTTTGCTTATACTTGCAGAGTTTTTTATTTTCTCAAATTATACCTGCTTAAGAATTCATTTATTATTAGCAATACTGAAGGCATGCCACTTGTCTAAACAAATCAATGGCAGAAACAAACTTCTAATAATTCTAGATAAATAATATATAAATATTCTCTAATGTAATATTATGCTGTTACAGACACATGCAGAAAGAAATCCCAGTTCAAAATTAAAAGATTAAAAATTGATATAACTTTTTTTCCACACTAGTTAGGTGGATAGATTTCATACCTGATGGTGTCTGGCTCCTACATCAACCCATTAACCCAGTAGGAGAACACTCCCACTATTCATCATATTAAAGGTACTTCTTCTGACTACTAATGTAGTGAGGCATTCCTTTCACTGCCCACAAGTGAAGGGGGCTCTTCTCCCTCTGACCAGCTATCTAGGGGGTACTTCTCACACTGATCACCAATTTACAGGGCCTCCTCTCTACCAACCACCTATGTAGGTAAGCACTTATCCACTGAACACCAATGTAGGGGTTATTTCTCTACTGAACACCAATGTAGGGGGTTATTTATCTGCTGAACACCAACGTAAGGGGGGATTTCTCTACTGAACACCAATGTAAGAGGGGGATTTCTCTACTGAACACCAATGTAGGTGGTTATTTCTCTACTAAACACCAATGTAGGTGGTTATTTCTCTACTGAACACCAATGTAAGGGGGGATTTCTCTACTAAACACCAATGTATGTGGTTATTTCTCTACTGAACACCAATGTAGGGGGTTATTTCTCTACTGAACACCAATGTAGGTGGTTATTTCTCTACTGAACACCAATGTAGGTGGTTATTTCTCTACTGAACACCAATGTAGGGGGTTATTTCTCTACTGAACACCAATGTAGGTGGTTATTTCTCTACTGAACACCAACGTAAGGGGGGATTTCTCTACTGAACACCAATGTAAGAGGGGGATTTCTCTACTGAACACCAATGTAGGTGGTTATTTCTCTACTAAACACCAATGTAGGGGGTTATTTATCTACTGAACACCAATGTAGGTGGTTATTTCTCTACTGAACACCAATGTAAGGGGGGATTTCTCTACTAAACACCAATGTAGGTGGTTATTTCTCTACTGAACACCAATGTAGGGGGTTATTTCTCTACTGAACACCAATGTAGGTGGTTATTTCTCTACTGAACACCAATGTAAGGGGGGATTTCTCTAATGAACACCAATGTAGGGGGTTAATTCTCTGCTGAACACCAACGTCAGGGGGGATTTTTCTACTGAACAGCAATGTAGGTGGTTATTTCTCTACTAAACATTAATGTAAGGGGGGATTTCTCCAATGAACGCCAATGTAAGGGGGGATTTCTCTACTGACCACCAACGTAAGGGAGCATTTCTCTTATGACTACCAATATAAGGGGGCATTTCTCTACTGAACACCAATGTAGGGGGTTATTTCTCTACTGAACACCAATGTAGGGGGTTATTTCTCTACTGAACACAAATGTAAGGGTTTTTTTCTCTACTGACTACCAATATAAGGGGGGGTTTCTCTACTAAACACCATTGCACCATTGTAAGGGGGCATTTCTCTACTGAACATCAATTTAAGGGGGCATTTCTCTACTGAACACCAATTAATGTTTTTTTTCTCTACTGACTACCAATATAAGTGGCATTTCTCTACTGAACACTAATGTAAATGGGTATTTCTCTACTTAACACCAATGTAAGGAGGACATTTCTTTACTGAACACCAATGTAAGGGGGTATTTTTCTACTAAACACCAATGTAAGGGGGTATTTCTCTACTAAACACCAATGTAAGGGGATATTTCTCTACTGACTACCAATGTAAGGGGGCATTTCTCTACTGAACACCAATGTAAGGGGGTATTTCTCTACTGACTACCAATATAAGGGGGCATTTATCTACTGAACACCAATGTAACAAGGTATTTCTTTACTGAACAAAAATGTAACAAGATTTTATTGTTTGAGTCCATAAGGGAGATTTCCATCCACTTCCTGTCCCGATATCGGCAGAATAGGAAGGACACCAAATGTCCTCAATGGGCATAAGAGCAACAATTAAAACCTTACAGCAGTTCTAACCATTCCCTCTCTATTCAAAACCAGAACACATTTGGCTAAAGCTGAGATTAAACTTTATCTATCTGATAGTATTTGTGACAAGTTTTGCAGTTCTATTATATTAAAAAGTTACTTTTTTTGCAAAAATGTGTCTGAAGGCACTTTTACCTTGTCTCCTTTAACGCCACTGCAGTCACATTTTGATGACGATGACGATGAACAACCCTGACATGCCTGTGGAGAAAAAATACAGAATATTAGATTGTAAGGTCTATAAATAAAGCTGTTTTGTTTTGCATTATTATGTTTGAGTTTTCTGTTCTTAAGCTACTATAAATGTTGTAGAACATTGACAAAATTGTGTGCAGTGATATCATAGTACACATACATAGATAAATATATTTAAAACATAAAGGAATGCATACCTCCCAACTGTCCCTGATTTGGAGGGACTGCCCCTGATTTGGAGCAATGTCCCTCTGTCCCTCATTCCTCCTCATTTGTCCCTCATTTTGATCTGATTTATATAGATAAATATTGTATATAAAATGCACTTTTTATCTATCAAAAAGTGTTTCCCAGCGCTAAACCGTTCATCTGATTTTTCTAAATTCCTGCATTTGTAAATTCCAAAAGCCAATATAAAGGAATAGTAGTGGTAATAAAGCACTTGTGGGTTTAACCAATCATATTTTTTTGTTCAATTCTCCTTTAAGGGGGTGTGGCAAGGGGTGTGCCCTATGCCTACATACTTTTTTTGATAGGTGTCCCTCATTCCCATCTCAGAAAGTTGGGAGGTATGGGTATGTACATTTGTGCATTTTCTAGACCTAAGTTGTGGATCGTTGTGTTCCATTTCGACAGTTGTATTTAGATATGGATTTAGATTTTGGTAGGCAGTGCCTTACATAGAGATGGGTAGAAAATATCAAAAAGAAAGGCGCTGACACTAACAGAAAACGGAGAGAGGGGAAAAGATTGTCTAGTTGAGAGGAACAGAGGTCAGTCTCTATATAACTTAGTTTAGGTTAACCCACAACTATTAAGTCTAAAGCCCTGTACACACGGCCCAGAATCTCGTCAGGAAAAAAAAACATAGTTTTTCCTGACGAGATTCTTGGCAAGATTCTCTTGCCGGCCAAGTGTACAGACACTCCATTCAAAAGAACCGCCGTTCTTTTGAATGGAACGAACGCGGTGACGTCATCGACTACGACAGGGTGCTCGTCACATTCGATGCTGTCGCCGCCATCTTGCTACACCCTACCTATGCCTCGGATCTACTGCGCATGCGTCAAAGTCATTTCAAGCATGCGCGGGTTTCCACGGCGACAGGTAAGTATACACACTCAGGTTTTTCGGCAGGAAAACACTGCCGAAAATCACGACGAGAAAATACACAGCAGGTTCTCTATTTTTCTCATCGAGATTTTGGGCAGTTTTCTTGACAAAAAACCTGAAAGCCTCGTACACACGCACGGTTTATCCGTGCGTGTGTACGAGGCTTAAAGGTTTGCTTATACAATTCATCAGAGACCCTCATACTCAGGGGCGTACTGACCGTTTGGGAACTCAGGCATAGCTCAAGGGCCCCATGCCACTAGGGGGCCCCATCAGGGTTGCCAGCCTCAGTAAAACCAGGGACAGTATGTAAAAATCTGTGTTTTTTTTTAAAAAAATCCCAAGATTATAGCTACCCTGCCCTGCCCTGTAACTTTTCAGTGTGTGCATGTGTATTCTGTGTGTGTATATTGTGTATGTATACTGTATGTGTGTGTGTATACTGTGTGGCCCCATAATATATTGCCTGGGGGCCCCATAATCTCCTATTGCCCAGGGGCCCCATAATCTCCTATTGCCCGGAGGCCCCGTGAGTTGTCAGTCCACCCCTGCTCATACTTTACTTCTTGGTAAATCTAATGGAAACTAACAGATCTAACTGTGTGTGGCAAACTTTAAAATGCATTCCAATGTCTGTCAGTCTCTTCTGAGAACAGATTTTTGTGCAACAGGCCTAATAATCACAAATGGCAAGACCATCTAACCATCTCCAAACAGGTAATTGGGGAAATTTGGGCATCCGACTGTCTCCAAACCTTCCGCTGCTCACATACATAACCATCTTTATAGGCAGATGACATTCGTAAATCAAGCTTTTAAATAGTGAAGTGTCATATGTACAGTCCCTGACAAAAGTCTTGTCGCTTATGTACAAATTGACCTGAACTAAAATATATTTCTAATCAAGATTTTGTTACAAGAAATGGGTCATTTTAATCCCAACAGCTTTTGTAATAATGTTTCAGTGCAAAACGAAACTGACAAAAATTATTCTAATATTCACAGCTTGGTAAAGCCCATTGAGTCAATTTTTGCCAAGACATGTGTTGTCGCCTTGTTATATGAGATTCACCTGTGACTAATAATGGATCAATTAGGTCTCAGGTGTGTAAAAAAAGAACACCAGTACACTAGACCTCTGCAAACATGCCTAAGATTAACCCGGAGACTAAAGTGTTGATTATCAAGAGGCTGAAGACCAGATCCACTGCTGATGTGGCAGACACCTTCAATGTGTCTCAGCGTCAAGTTCAGAGGATGAAAAAAAGATTTGAAGAGACTGGAGACGTTTTGGACAAGGCCAGGTCAGGCCGATCCTGCAAGACAACTACTCAAGAGGACCGTTTGTTGGCTCGAAAATCCAAGGCCAGCCCATTTTCCACTGCAGCAGAGCTCCACGAGACCTGGTCACCTGAAGTCCCTATGTCAACCAGAACAGCTTGTTGGATTCTGTCTCGAAATGGCCTCCATGGTCGAATCAGTGCCCATAAGCCAGCACTAAACAAAAGACAATTGAAAAACCGTGTGGCATTTGCCAAGGGCCACAGCCTGCTAAAAGGATGGACTCTGGAAAAGTGCCTGAAGGTGGATTTTTTAGATGAATCTTCTGTTGAATTACACCACAGTCGCTTTTGGTGGAGGCAAAATCATGGTCTGTGGTTACCTCCAGTATGGGGGTGTGCGAGTGATCTGCAGGGTGGAAGGCAACATCAATAGTCTAAAATACCAAGAAATCTTAGCTACCTCATATATTCCCAACCATAAAAAAGGCCAAATTTTGCAGCAGGATGGTGCTCCATCGCATACTTCCATCTCCACATCAAAGTTCCTTAAGGCGAAGAAGATGAAGATGCTCCAGGATTGGCCAGCCCAGTCACCAGACATGAACATCATTGAGCATATGTGGTGTAGGATGAAAAAGGAAGCATGGAAGACAAAACCAAAGAATATTGATGAACTCTGGGAGGCATGCAAGACTGTTTTCTTTGCTATTCCTGATGACTTCATCAATAAATTGTATGAATCCTTGCCAAACTGCATGGATGCTGTCCTTCAAGCTCATGGAAGTCATACAAGATATTAAATTTAGATCTCACAGCACCACTACTTAATTTGCTGACATATTTTTGGATTTTCAGTAAAGTTGTTCAATTTCTGTATAGGCAACAAAACTTTTGTCTTGCCACAATTTGACCTTTCTGTCTTGATTAAAGGGGAGTAAAGATAAAAATCTTTTCCACTTAAATTAACATCTGACAGTTGCTGATAAAGAAAAAAGTAATGATTGCCATTATAAATACTTTTATACCTGTTAAAATCTAGCTTGTTTATCAACCTCCGTCATTCCTGAATCATTAGTACCACTCACTTCCTGGTTTGCTGTGCGCGTGCATTATTGCTAATTCACGGCCTAATGGGAACTACATTTCCCATTAGGCTTAGCGGCATCGCGCATGCGCAGAGCCTTTTTTTTTTTAAGTCGCCGAACGACAACACCACCACACTCCGCCCCTAGTATACACCCATTCCCAGGTCCCCTGCCTACACGAAAAACAATGCACGGGAGGCAGAGCTACAGCGTTGTAGAGACACCCACTTATGTCCTGCCTCCGTGCCTGTGAATGATAGACAGCGTCTTCACGCAGGTCACGCAGGGCTGTAGTCATAGGGAGGGGGCGAGCACGTTCTGCTTTTCACCATGCAAAACGGCTCAGATGCTTGTGGAAAGCAAGAAGAAAAGAGACAGGAAATTACTTTTTAAAAGCTGGATTACTCTAATTTGGAGGGGAAATGGAAGGACGAGGTAAGTGATATTGTAATGCACTAGCTTACAGCGAGCAATTTAGGCAATAAAAAACGAACCTTTAGTGTTCCTTTAAATGATAAATCTTTTTTCAGTGAAACGAATTTTTTTTAGTGCATTAAACATCATTTGGGAGGGCTTGAGCTTTTTATATGAGCTATTTCTAACACCAATTGATTAATTAAAAGTCAGGTTAATAGCAGGAGTTTCTACAAAATAGAGAAGCGACAAGACTTTTGTCAGGGACTGTGTGGTGCAATAGGTTCCAGGTTACTGCTACAGCTTATAAATGTGCTTTAACCTCAGTGCAGGCTGCAGTCAACTGAATATGAGAATTGATTAGCACTATAATCTTCAAAGCTGGCAGAAGTGCTTATTCAGCAGCTGTGCTAATCTGTGAGCAAGAAGTTACAATGGAGCCACAGGCAGAGGCGCGTCAGCAAATCCAGACTACCCACTGAACTAGCAATGCTGAAATTTCACATGACCTAAGGCTCAGCACCACAAACGTATCAGTCTTCTTAATGCACGCTGGAGATTTGTAACCATAATTACCTTTTTATAGAGCATTTTTGTCACCAGAATGTTGAAAAATTTATGATAATCCATTATAAATAGTGCAAGCTGAAAAAAGGTTCTCCGTGGAAGAAAACTGTAGTTTCTTGTGTTGGCAGATTATCTCCTCCCTGAGCAATGATGACCAGCTAGCAGGCCAGAAGCATTGTCAGCTACATAAAATAGAACCCAGCCAAAGATTGTTTTCTTTTAAATAGAGTTGGGGGTGTGGGGGGGCAACTAATGTGTCTGGAGTTACACTTTAAATCTAGGAGCCAGCTAAAAAAATTAGGAGCCAGGAACGTGCCCCGTCCCGCCGAGCTTGCGTGCAGAAGCGAACGCATACGTGAGTAGCGCCCACATATGATAGCGGTGTTCAAACCACACATGTTAGGTATCGCCGCGATTGGTAGAGCGAGAACAATAATTCCAGCCCTAGACCTTCTCTGTAACTCAAAACATGCAACCTGTAGAATTTTTTAAACGTCGCCTATGGAGATTTTAAAGGGTAAAAGTTTGTCGCCATTCCACGAGCGGACGCAATTTTGAAGCGTGACATGTTGGGTATCAATTTACTCAGCGTAACATTATCTTTCACAATATAAAAAAATTACTGTTGTCTTATTTTTTTATTTATAAAAGTGCATTTTATCCCAAAAAAGTGCACTTGTAAGACCGCTGCGCAAATAAGGTGTGACAGAAAGTATTACAATGACCGCAATTTTATTCTATATGGTGTTAGAAAATATATAATGTTTGGGGGTTCTAAGTAAAACATTTTTGCTAGAAATTATTACTTAATTACTTAAAAAATTACTTTAAAAAATTAAGTAAAAATAAAAGCTATTACAAAAAAAAAGGCTATATGAAGCTATTTAAACCAGCCACCCCACACTCACCATTAGGCAAAAGGCGCCAGATGACGGCTGCAAACACTTCCTTCTCTTCTCTACTTTGGGAAGGAGATAGGCTGGCAGTAAAACAGGCAGGAAGCCCCATTAGCATTAGCATTGCTAGTTTTCTTCTTGTCATACCAACGGCCACCACAAGATGGCGCCAGGATCACAGAAGGAAGCATAGCCCGCAAAGCTGCGGCCTCAATTACCGTCATTAGTAGTAAAAAATGTTTTTTTATAAAAATGCAATAAAACTATCCCCTATTTTGTAAATGCTATAAATTTTGCGCAAACCAATCGATAAACGCTTATTGCGATTTTTTTTACCAAAAATAGGTAGAAGAATACGTATCGGCCTAAACTGAGGAAAAAAAAATGTATATATGTTTTTGGGGGATATTTATTATAGCAAAAAGTAAAAAATATAGCATTTTTTTCAAAACTGTCGCTCTATTTTTGTTTATAGCACAAAAAACAAAAACCGCAGAGGTGATCAAATACCACCAAAAAAAAGCTCTATTTGTGGGGGAAAAAGGACGCCAATTTTGTTTGGGAGCCACGTCGCACGACTGCGCAATTGTCTGTTAAAGCGACGCAGTGCCGAATCGCAAAACCTGGCCTGGGCATTTAGCAACAAAATGGTCCGGGGCTTAAGTGGTTAAAAAGCGCTAAATGACATAACTTGTGTTTTTTAAAGACTGGTGTGAAGACGGATGGCGTTGCTTAAACTAATCAATCACTTTATTTGTTTACATTTTTACACAATGGCCCTTGTGCAGGAAAGTAACATATCCATCTCAGTGCAAAAACCTGTGGCTTGTCAGGGTGTGGATTCCCATCTGATAGCTGCATTTAAACAAAAGGCAATTAAAAGATTTCTCAGGCCTGGTATAGATTTTAATGGGGAAACCCTATGCAAAAAACAAGAAAAAATAACCATGCCACCCTCCCACAAAATTGAATTCAGGCATCCATCTGAGAAAGCTGCCTGGCCACTGCATGCCCCATGCACTCAACAGCTTACTGCTCATGTGTCTGCTTTATGCAAAATAAAAAAAAAAGGCTCTAAGCCTTTATATACACTTTAAGATACAAACAACTACACAAATACTGTTGTGTCTGTAAACACTCAGCACACATTACTTGACTCAGCGAAGGGTACGTATAAATAAAAAAGTGTTTTCTTAGCCTAGGTGGCGGGTAACCAAAGAGTATTACTACCCTTCAATGCCGTTATTTCTTATTGATCACTGACTCAGAATGACTATTACTTTGAATTTGAAAGTCAGACTTGTATCTGCAGTTGGTTACATGTAAATATTCCGTAACTTAGTTATTTTTTACAACATGCTGAAAGGCTGAAGAAGCTCATTTATTTAACAAAGTACTGATACCTGCAATAACTCAAGCAAACACTAGAGGGCACACATTATCTTCAAATCTTGCATAATGTTTGCATGTACAGTAAAACCTTGGTTTGAGAGCGTTTTGCAAGACAAGCAACATTTTTTATTACATTTTGACTTGATATACAAGCGATGGCTTGATATACAAGTAGCGTCATGTCACAACTTTGTATAAAAGATAAGACAGGTGCCTCTAAGTGTAGAAATATGGTTACATTTAATGAAGGTACAACATTTAGCAACTCACATGGGTGATGTTTAAAACAGGTACAGCTAAGTATGCAGGGATCCGGGGTAAAGCTGTCCACATAGACCATCCTCTGCACTGCCATCGACGTCATCCTTTCCACACTTCCCTCCATGAGCGCTTCAAGCCACACTTTACTTAGATGTGCCTATTTTAATCATCAACCATGTGAGGTTGCTAAATGTTGTACCTTCATTAGCCTCCCTACCGGTATGATTATGTCAAATTTTTGATGCTGAAAGCGGTACCATTATTTTGCATGGAAATTTGGCGTTTTATATTGTAGGCCTGTAATTCTTAGAAATAACTCACTTAAATCTGTCCAAACAAGAGTCTAGTAGACATCTCGGGTATGATAAAGTTTGAAACACAAAATCATAAATTATAATATAATAAATAACTATAAATAATTATAACAAATAATAATATAATAATAATAAAAATAATTTATTATCGCTGTTTTCTAGCTTGTCTAAAAGCACTTTTGATTCAAACGGCCACTTTATGGTTGCTATGGACAATCTCCAGTTTCCAGGCAGAAAGAACAGTATTTATAATATAAAACTGCATGCAGGGCACTGGACAGACCACTAGGGACAAAGGGGATGTGAAACTATTTCATATAGTACTGTAATCTGTAAGATGTACTGTATGTATACTGTGTTTTTAACTTTTTGAATTTGGCGCCATGTTCCATTCCCAATGCGCCGCGACGCTCGTAGGGAATGGAGCTCGGCACTGTGAATCGAGCGGAGACACGGCTCACAGACACAGTGGGGAGACACCGCAGGATCCAGGGGACAAGGTAAGTAAAAGCTGTACATGGATCCTGCAATGCGATCCCGAGTGTGGCTTGCGGTTACTGCTTTTGGTACTGAAAATTTACCCCGAGCCACATTCGAGATTACCGCTAGGAAGGTTAAATGTAACCATATTGCTACAGTTATGCCCCATACACACGATTGTAATTTCCATAAATTCCAACCGTGTGTATGCCCCATCGGACTTTTTTCATCGGAAATTCTTAGGAATTCCGTCGGAGTTTAGATACAGAACATGTTCTCTTTTACTCCGATGGAATTCCGTAGGAATTGGCCGGTCAAAAGTCCGACCATGTGTACGGGGCAATAGAGAAACATCTCTTCTCTTTTATACTCTGTAGCTCCTGCTGGATTTTGCTTCTAATCCCCTTGTAGAGGCTTCCATCACATTGCTATAATGTTTTTATATGGACTATAAACTGAAGGACTTATGAATAAATGGTTGTGGAACGAATCATCTGAGTTTCCATTATTTCTAATGGGGAAATTTGCTTTGATATACAAGTGCTTTGGATTACAAGCATGTTTCCAGAACGAATTATGTTCACAATCCAAGGTTTTACTGTATGCAGTATAGGTGTCTTTTACACCAGTTATGAAAATTCAGGTTATTTTTATCTATTCATTTGGGTTCACACTGTTGCACTATATTAGCGTTTGTGCATTAACATACTGTATGTTGCATTAAAGCAGCCTATTTATTTAAAAATACCAGAACGCAACAAATAAATAGAGAGAGATGGGAACAATGAGCAGCAGACAGCACAGGATGTTATCAAATAAATATACCAAAACCTATTGCAGCTCTAATGTGAATTCCCAGTAGGTTGTGCCTATTAATGCTATGTCCAACTTTATCCTCTTCACTAGCTATGTGTGACAGACAAAGAGCGAGAAGGACATTCTGCTAGCCCCATGCTCCTCTATCTCCTATACTAAATAGTCCACAGTTTTCTGGATTATCCCTACAGCTTTTTTTGCTGGTGGGAAAACAAAGGCTTTTTGTGAATAGGAGACTTCTTACATGGAGATGATTTGCATTCCCTGGATTACTACAAAACTAAAATAGCTCAGCTAATATAAATTTCAAATATAAAAACAACAATGTGTGAATCAGATAAAAAAAAAATTCACTAACAATCACACTTTGTTGTGAAATAAAGTGCTTGTGTGTGGATTAAAGTTAGAGGTGCTCCAATTCAGTGTGCAGACAGAGGTGCCCAACATGGATGTGCACTCACCCTTATGAATTGGCCACCTATCGCTAGAGTGGTCACTTGTGCTTTGTGGGGATAGGTAATCCCTAAATGGCTAATACAGATCAGCTACGTTTAGAATGGTCCTCCATAGATAGGGAGAAAGAATGACAAGAGAGGGGTTCCCATAGTGTAAAACGCGTTTCAGCCAATAGAAACAGCCATCATCAGGAAGCTCCTGATGACGGACAATCCTTTTGGCTGAAACGTGACAAGGCTTGATCGCATCATCGCGACCACACATCCGCCCCAAAAATATGATCTCAGGGAACCAAGCCTCACTGCAATACAGCGGCATCTTGACGGAGACTGGCTGGATACTCCTGATTAAAAATACATGCTGATCACACCGGGTGAAAAAATGTGACTGTATACCATTTTTTTTTTTTTTATCCATAAAGATTTTATTGAAAGCAAACCGGTATGGACAATTATACAAATATAACCGTAATATCAACAGATAATGCAAGTCCTCACAAGAGGATACACAACAAAATGTATACATGAGGGAAGAAAAGCATGAATTAAGCATGGAAGACAGGTATCATAAGGCAGATACATACACCGTGTAAGTCATCTTAACCATACATGTCTCACAAGGGGGATGCGTAGTCAGTCGCTCCAGAAGCAGTATATTCACTGGTTATTACGTAAGATGCCCCTTATGTCCTTCTAGAGATAACCGTCTACCCAAATCCCCTGACTACTTTTACAAAGTCCCATATTCACCCTTTGGATCCTCTTTGTACAAGTGGGATGGGTGAGGGGTCGACCCGGGATACCCCGTCCACCTCCAACACCCAGCCTCGATATACATGTTAAAGAGAAGAGAAAGAGAGACAAGGAGAAAAGAGTGGAAAGAAAGAAAGAAGAAAGAGAGAGAGAAAGAGAGGGAGAGAGAGAGAAGAGAAAAAAAAAAAAAAAAACAAGGGATGGGGAGGGGGGGGGGAGAAGGGGGGGGGGTATTCAACACAGGGGAGGAGGGGGAGGGTGGAGGAGGTAAGTGGGAAGGCCCCTTACCCCCGCCGTCCACATCACAATAAAAAGCGGCACATAGTAATAGTGTCATAAACCAGACTTCATTCAGCCGTTTTCTTCAGGATCTTATTTAGCCTGTATGCTGTATAAGGGCTTGGTACTCTGCTGAGTTCCGAAATTCAAACCACTCGTTCCAGACAGAAGTGAAGCTAGAAATTCTATCATATGCAGTACTTATCAGCTCCTCCATCGCTGCAATACGGTCGATGCGTGCCATCCATTCTTTGACAGTGGGAGGCTCTGTGGCTCTCCAGTGAACAGGAACACATAGTCTGGCCGCATTAATCATATGAATCGCTACAGAGTTGCGATACCGCTGTTTGGCAATTTTCGAAAGATGAAGAAGATACTGTGCTGATGAAAACTCCAGGGGGAGCGTAGAGACCGTTGTCGTCACATCATGCACCGTTTGCCAATACGGCTGGATCAGAGGACATTCCCACCAAATGTGAAGGAAGGTGCCCAGGGCCTTTCCACACCTCCAGCACCTATCCGGTACGGAGGGGGAAAACTTGTGTACTACATCTGGTGTCCTATACCACCGCGTCCTAATCTTGTATCCACTTTCTTGAATGTTCAGTATACCATTTTTTTTACACTATGGGAGCCCCACTCTGTCCTTCTTTCTCCCTATCTACGGAGGACCATTCTAAACACAGCTGATCTGGATTAACCATCTAGGGGTTACATATCCCCACAAAGCACAAGTGACCACTCTAGCGAAAGGTGGTCAATTCATAAGGGTGAGTGCAAATCCATGTGGGGCACCTCTGTCTGCACACTGACTTGGAGCACCTCTAACTTTGATCCACACACAGCACTTGATTTCACAATGAAGTGGGACTGTTAATAAATGTATTTTGTATCTGATTCACACATTGTTTTTATAACAACTGAAAGCAAGCGGGAGGGAGAGGGGGAGACATCAGCTTTCAGCTGCTGGGGGGAGAGACACAGACACTGTGCATTGTTTTGTGAATGTCCTCCCATCCCGCTGCACCAAGATAATAAAAAGTTTATTGAGCAGACCTGTATAAATACGTGTAATGAAATATGCCAAGCTACAAGATTTATGTACCACAATTATATTTACATTGCGAACTTGTTAAAATTAGATAAACGTTCAAGTTTAGGTATACATTTTATTGCATAGTTTCATTGGTCCAGCTTGGACCAATTTAAGTATCTCATAACTGAGCAATCACCATGGAAGCTGCAAATCTGTGTTGTAGACGCCTCTACTACAATGATAACAGCAACCTTCCGAGTTCAGTGTCAAGCTGCTCCTTAAGCCTAGTAACCACAGAGGGTCACTCTTATCACATCACTATCTTTCACAGAACGCCTTGTATTTTTTATGAATACAAAATGATCTCTGATTGGATGAGGTGAAGATTGTGACATCACCAGTCTGCTTTTTCCCCATATCCAAGAAACAAAGCGTTCTATGAATGTTGGCCGTGCTGATCGAGTGACCCCCTGTGGTTGCTACCCAAAAGGGCAGCTGCTCAGCACTGGACCAAAAAGACTGCTTCTATGCTTCTATCACTGTAGTAGCGACCACTACTACAGTGATTTGCAGATTCCACAGCTTTGAATTAGATTCTCCTCAACAAGTTTGATTAAATACCTACTTTAAAAAGGAAGCATTAGACACTATTATGTCAAGTATCAATCTGGAGTACTTTTACGCTAAGCAGAAGAAGTCAAATCACCCAAAGAATGACAGAGAAAACCCACTGTGAAAGACTGCTACAAGACACTATTCATCATTCAAGAATTCTCATGGCTACCTCAAGGCTTCGCTACTGAGACTTGGTTTAGTCACTTAGTTGGAATAACTGTCAATATAAAGTCTGAGGAGTGCCCATTATATATATATATATATATATATATATATATATATACCCCGTATATTCTTGAGTATAAGCCGACCCGAATATAAGCCGAGGCACCTAATTTTACCACAAAAAAAATGGGAAAACGTATTGACTCGAGTATAAGCCTAGGGTGTCCATCTGCATGCCTCACTGTGTCCATGCCTCACTGTGCCCATGCCTCACTGTGTCCATGTGCATGCCTCACTGTGTCCATGCCTCACTGTGCCCATGCCTCACTGTGCCCATGCCTCACTGTGCCAATGACTAGACTGACGTTTAACATTAGAGTCTATGGAAGGGGTGCCCGGGTTTGAAAAATCGGTGCTCCCCAGCTGTAGGTCCCCCAAACAACAAACTTTGCACACTTTTAGAGAAGAAAAGTCCTGGAGATCAGGCGCAAAAAGGTTAATCGAGTATAAGCCGACTTATACTCGAATATATATGGTATATATATTTAGACTAGACTGTATACTAGCTTGACCTGATGCTCATACAGTTGAGTGCCCAAAAAAATCTGACAAGAGTTTCTAGTGATCAGTTTAGGTGAAGTGTATTATGCCAAATGGTTTAATGTACATGAGCATTCAACTGTATTTGTGCAAATTTTCCTTTAATGAGTACATAACTGAAAATTATTGTGATTTTTGTTTATCTACCATCTACTTTAAATATGACCTCCGGTTATCTGTTATGTGTGCCCCTTAACCTTCCCTCGGTACTGTCTTTATTCCTTGTTCCTGCAGTCTACCTTTACCATTGGTCCCATTATGCATGAATGGTTCCCTGAAGCTGTTGGCAATCGTTTGGAATGTAAAATGAGCTGCGCTTGCACAGCTAAGCTTACAGTGGCCTGTGCAACCCATGTGGCAGGAATGATTTATTTCTACATAAGCGCAGGAATGACTTCATACCGCATTGGCCAATGAAGATGGCCGAAAACCAGCACACAGGAGAAGATGGCAAGGGACCATTGGAAAGATGAGTATTGATCTCTTTGGTTCTAATTTATAGTCCAAATACACTGTTTTCTATCTGAGGCCCTGATGAAGAGGCATGTTTGGACCCCTGAAATGCATTAGCTACTCATTTGATTGTCCTCCAATCCTTGCTGGACTTCAATCATTTATATATTTAATATTTGTTCCTAGATATTCATGCCTGATGAGCTACAACTATCACTGTTGTCACATGGAGATTATCCCCACACCCACGCTATTCCCAATATCATCTGATGCTGCGGCCGTATATATCGCCACCTCAGCTCCCGGCTCACCATGTACCAGTTACCACATGCTAGAGTGTGGTTTAATATACTATTATACTTTCATATCCTATAGACATCCACGAAACGCGTCAAGCTATACCTGATGCCGCAGTCCCACTTGATATGATCTGTCATCCATCTACCTAATATATAATATATTTAAATATCTTGTGAATATAGACACAGCCAACGGGCATGCCGCCTTGGCATTTGTAGGCCAGCTTACCGGTCATTCATGTATAATTATATCAACTATTATGTATCTATTATGATTATGTTTTATGTTTGTATTTACATGTACTCTCTTATCCACCATATTTTATACCTTGTGCCATTCAAATATGTATATACATGAAATGATTGGTCTACTACAATTTTGTTACTAATAAATTATTTTTTAACTACTCTTACCTCCGCATTTTAAATTGCTTCATTTAAAGTCCCAACTCTCCTTCTTTGCATATCTGTACCAGGGATGGAGGCACTGGCCTGTGCCTCATTTAAAGTCCCACATTTCCCCCCCTTCTATAAATCCTTGCTGGAATAGTCATATCTGGAACCTTCAGCAGTGGTATGGTGCTTCAATTCACATTTCTGTTACGTCACACTGCATACCAGGGAAGCTGTGGAGATCCTCAGGGGTGTAGAATCTACCTAGCTGGGAACTAGATTACCTATATCAACATCATTACTTTAAGACAGGATAGCAATATCAATATGGTAACCTCACATGTCCTGTACTATTTTTCCAATTTACCTAATTATCAGAGTTCAGCTGTAAGCAGCCATTTAGCAGTCCTATATTGTACGTGGGAATGTTCAGGTCCTGCCCATATTCTGGGCTGCAGTGGAACGGTGAATAGCATCAGCTGTCTGGAGATCGAGGAATAAAGTAAGTATCTCTTTGTTTTACACCTCCAGACTAAATTGGCTTTTAACCCTTAACAGTGGTGACTGGTGCTCCATCTGTTTGGGGAACAAACACCCCCATTGCTTGCCTATCCGCTCACCAGCTCTGCACTTACCCCAGATAGGTCACGGGCAGCTTCCCCCCTTCGCCTCCTTCTCTGCGGCTTCTCCCCTGCATTTGCTCCTGGCTGGCCAATACGATCGCTCCTTCTCTTGGCCAATCAGGAAGTGAGTCTTAATGAGGAGAAGCAGGAAGACAATAGCGAATATTAATTTGCTATTGTCACACAAGTGGTTGGGCTCGGGGCTCAGCGCTCTGCGCACCAAGCAGACTCATTTTGAAGCCAATTAGAGTCTCAGGCTCTAATCACGTGCTTTTAAAAAAAAAAAAAACATTAAAATTCATGCATCCAGGGGCATTAGGGGCTGGGCGCATGGATCAGGGGGGTGGCGCCCCTGCGGCCTCTAATGGAGTGTCTGCCACTGACCCTTACTATACTTGCTTGGCAATGCATTCCCAGTAAAACAGTATTGGTACTTTCACTGCAGACAGCAGGTAACTAGAAATGTGAATAGACCAGCCTGTAAGTGACACAGTTGGTTTAACACCTAGGGAATACAGACAGCCTGACAATTAAGTCCTGAATGGCAGATCTGGAATTAGCCCTGTGTATGAATGCACAGGACAAGGATGAGTCCTGTGAGAGGTGTCCTCAGGGCACAAATGCTTCTCATTCTAGTGAATCACAAGCTTCAAAAGAATGTGTCTCTCCCAGGAACATTTTTCACATTTTGCTAGTTTTCAAAAGAATTAGAGAAAGTCTTCCAAGAGTTTGCCTGAGGACCTTACCAATTTTACCTGACACGTAGTGCAGCTGATTTCACTGCGTCAGGTGTACTGTTACACTTGTTTGAAGTTTTCCTTGATTTTTCCTTGTTATACACTGTGATTACTGCACATATTGCATATGTTTGTAAGACTCGTTTTACCTGTAAGCTAAGCTGTAAAATGTGAAGCATAAATTGTAATTAGCATGACTGGCAAGAATCCATTGTACATGACAGAGTGCGTTATAGAAAGGGGGAACATAGGAATACTCATGCTGTTTCCTATAGCAACCTATCATCTGTTTTCAATTGTTAAACTTTAAAAGAAATAGACTGAAGTATAAATAATTAGAAATACAGTATAGAAATAACGATCTATTAAAAGTATGGTAAAGACTTGCCCATCCAGCACACCCATTACATCCATTACTAAAGGCAAATCCACTTAGAAGTGCAGTCTCTGTAAATCCAAGGGGGGCATGCAAGGAAAATAAAAAAAACAGCATTTTTGCTTGTACATGATTGGATGATAAAATCAGTAGAGATTCCCCTGATTTCAGATCTTCCCGTCAGATTTATTGAGACTGCACTTCCAAGTGCACGTGGAGTGCAGAGTGGATTTGCCTTTAGTAAATCAACCCCAAAGTCTCCAGATACATGAGCATGAAACTGCATGTACAGGACACCAGCAAACATCCTTTATCAGGCTGTCAGTTTTGATCGGACCTTGGTTTATCCCTGTAGTGAATGAGAGTTCCTGTGTGCAGTGACTTGCATTGATTCATAGAAGGACCATCATTCACCAAAGGAGAGAGAACGGGATCTATTCCTCATGTGATTCTATAAAGTGCTATTCTACCTGTCCCTTGCGCTTGCAGCACTGCTTTGAAAGGCAATCACTGTCATGCAAAAATTAAAGTGAATAAATGTAGCGCTTTGCATATAAACCTATTAATATCTAATAAAATAAAAGTGCATATAATCATGAATCATAACATGAGTGATAAATAGTCTATAAATTAAATTTAATAAATAAAGGCTCTTCTTATGATCAGTGTTTCAGCACTAATCCACCACTGTGATCGTTCGTCCTCAAAAGTAGAAAAAAGAAGGATTGGGACTTTGAATGAGGTATGCATGAGAAGACTCAAAGATAGGACAGTGTGATATGGATGCGTTTATTTGTCTATAACACATAGCAGAGCATGCGATTTCGAATGTATACATAATAGTAAACATACATAGCAATGAGCATAAAAAAGCATGATGCAAGAACCATAAACAGTTTATAACAACTTATTCCATGCATTGTTAAAAAAAATCCTCATAAATAGAATCATTAAACCAGAGGTTAGTCCTAAAACTGAAACATGTAGCATCTGTGTAAGCCTGAAACGCCTTTCATGGCATTATTGACAATCTTCAGGGGCGGATGCGTAGTGGAGTAAGATTAATTTCCAGCATGTGAGGATGTGCAAACTGCAACGCATGGGTCACTGAAATTGTCTGCAACCGGGAACTGAGGTAGGGCCAGTAGGAAAACCGAGAACATAAACATGTATCCAAGATAAGGGCCCTTTCACACGTACGGACAAACGGTCCGTTTATTACAAGTCCGTTTACGGACTTGTAATGTATCCCTATGGGATTGCAGACCTTAGCGGATGATGCATCCGCTAACGTCCACAACCATCCGCGTCCGCAAAGATCCGCTTTTGCGGACAGAAGAAAATCCTTTTTTTCTTCCGTCCGGCGGAACGGATCGGATGAATACGGACACACGGTCCGTATTCATCCGATTCCCCATAGGGGAGAGCGGAGGAGAGACAGGGCGGTCTCTGCACTGTGTGCGGGGACCACCCTGTCCGCCGACAGCTCAGCGGAGATTCACGGAGGAATCCCCGCTGTGCCAAACGGAGCGGATCAATACGGATCCGCTCAATGTGAAAGAGCCCTAAAAGTGTGTTCATCTGGCAGGTGCCTGGGACTCCAATCCTGTATGGAAATAAGGCCCAGTATATAGGTATGTGTAGAGCAAGATTAACCTGCAGCTGATCGCATGAGTGAATATTCCCGATGTAAACCACAAAGCCCGACCAGCGTCACGCTGGCATGACAACAGGAAGAGGAACCTCAATAAACCTGCATAAAAATAACTTTGGATCTGGTGACAACTATAAAATGTTGGATTGCCCATTACTTTCTATCTTGGTGACAATAATAACCAGGATAAATAGCCAGAGAGAATCTACATAGCAGTAAGACAGACAGCAATAAACTTTATAAGGGTTGGAATACTTCCTTAGGCTTCATGCACACATAGGTTTTTATGGAGTTGAGTTTATGAACTTTGGCAAAAAAACACCAAAATGGTATTGTACGTGAAGCCTTACTCTTTCCAAAACTGTAAAAAAAAGAGTTTTGGTTATGGATTTTCATCGTCATGTGTATCAATGGGGCAGTTTAGCATGCTAGCATTTATTCACTGATATTCCAAGTTTGATTCCCATTTCCTAAGGAAGCTATCTAAGACCCTGACTACATTATCGAGATACGGGAACTATTCCTGTTCCTGTGCATGTTACCACAATGGACAGCACCACACACTACTTTCCATGCTACATTGATTTTGTATGGCACCCCATTACACCTTGCTGGTGGAGGTTTGATGTTCCGTGAATACTCATGCCAGGTGCATGCCAGCATATTGATTTTGAATTGGCTGCCTAAAGCAGAATATGTTAATGTGCAAAATTATTTGCGCTTTATCACACTGCACCTCAGCGGCTATAGATGAAAATAGCCCTAGTGGATCTCCTCTAGTTTCTTAGGTTTCCTCTTCCAATCCAAATGTACACTAAAATGTAACTACATCCTTTTCACACATATCTGTGGTAAGAAACATTAGAATATAACCCTTTTACCAAGACAGAAAGGATCAGCATATATATGTGTTGATGATAAAGTGTTATGCAATATGTAAAATAGAGAAACAAACTTGTTTTTTTATAAATTTGGAAGTATGACCGCTGTTGTAGCTGCACCAATCATTATTTACATGTGCCACATTTATTTACAAAAATAAGAATAAAACCCAAGAAGATAAAAAAAATTTAACTAAAAAGGAAACTACATTGTATAATATTTTTTCTTTTGCATCATCATGCCGTATATTTATTAAAGGTGCAGAATCCCTAAACTGTAATTTACAATTCAGTTTTAGCCCTGGTTCACACTGGGTACGATTTGGAACGATTTGAGATGCGATTTGACATGTCAAATCGCATCTCAAATCGGCGGCAATTGTCTGCAATGGCACTGTCCTAATCAGTGCGACGCCGCATCTGCGATTTCAAAAAGTAGTTCCTGTACTACTTTTTGAGATTTCGGGCCGCGATTTACATTAAATTGCGGGCGAAATCGCGGCAAAATCGCGGCTGCGAAATCGTGGTAAAATCGCGCATTTTACCGCGATTTTGAATTCGCAGCAGTGTGAACCTAGGCTTAAGGATAACTGCCCCAGTAATTTACTGTTTCTTTTCACAGGCAAACATTGAGCTGGTGACCAGTGACCTGTGGATGTCAAAGGTCAGCTAGAACAGACTGGCCTGCAAAGCCCCTTGGTTATGATCTTGCTATTAAGTGAAATTAGGATCCTTTCTGCTTAGGAGCAAACTTTGTGTGAAGAAGGGTATCTTATTCCTCTAACAATCCTCTTAAATAAATATAATGCTGAGTGAGCCACAGAATAAAAGACCACTCCCCAATGTAAGCCTTTGTCTTATGAGTAAAGAGACATCAAAGGTGAACTATCAATGTTTTCAATACCGCTTGCAAATTAGTCCAGGTCTGCAGAGTTCCCACCACTGAGATGCCACCCAGATTATGGAAAGCAAATTCCAGTCAAGGCTGACTGACTTTTTTTAGTGTCTGCAGTGACATCACAGAGCACATAGCGATCTGCTAGGCAGCATTCCAAAGCAGCACCATAGGGGACCTCATTGTAGATGCAGGGGACTCCACTGTACTCACTATGGGAACATCAAGAAAAGGCTGAGGGAACTGCTAAACGCAGATGGACATGATGACTTAACTAGCCTTCTGTAGACACTGGATCTACTATCACAGTGTGTTTCTTATTTCTTTAAGCGGTGCTCTGGTCCTTGCAATCACTGCAATGAGGCACTCACTTGGATTACCCAAAGGAACTAAAATTTCTAGTATACAAGCTGCCCATCAATAGGGAATTAAAGCGAAATTTTTTACTCACTTCTATCTGGCTGTTACTAGGCAGATTTCGTAATATGCCTAGTTCCTGGTCCTAGGTGGTTCAACTTACTGTCATAAGACCCCATTGCCTCCTGGGAAATGATGACACTCATTTCCCAGGAGTCTCTGGGCTAAAATCGCCCAGCATGCACCTCTCCCTGAAAACCAGGAAGAAAAAGGAACTGGGCTTCACATGCCGACACATTTGATGGATGCGGCCACAACATGAGCTGGAGGATATAAGGCAAGTGTTTGCAATGATTTTTGGAACGATTTCTGGAACGATTGGGGAGTTATTAATATGTTTTAGGGACTATTTAATGTGATTAATTTTAGCTTACAAAAAAAATAAAATTATGCCCGGAACCGCTTTAATTTGTAAGGTGGTCACACAACAAATGGGGCACCTTGGTTGTCTAACTTGTGCTTTGGGTGTGTAGTGTGGCAGGGTGCAAGTGGCAGTTTCTTGGGAGGTCAGACGTTAGGTAAACCTCAAATCAGATATTTTGCACAACAGTCAAAATTGTGCTGTGCTAAATAAAATCTAGGTATTACCAAAAACTGTTATAGGCAAACATAATTCCGTTCTTTCAATATAACAAAATGATTAATAAATAAATAATAAACACATCAATTTGTATCCACAGAAGAAAGACACAAACTGAAGTTTATATTATCACTTTGCTATACTGAATGCACATGATTATGTGTGTGTATGAGGACCCATACACATGACCGAGTTTCTCGACAGAATTCAGCGAGAAACTCGGTCGGAGCCGGATTCTGCCGAGAAACCAGGTCGTGTGTACACTTTTCAGCGAGGAAGCCGACGAGGAACTCGTCGGGCCGAAAAGAGAACATGTTCTCTATTTTCTCGTTGGTCAATGGGAAAAGTCGACCCACCGAGATCCTCGGCGGCTTCAACACTGAACTCGACGAGGAACTCGATGTGTTTGGCACGTCGAGTTCCCTGGTCGTGTGTACGGGGCCTAACAGTTTTTGGTAACGCTTAGATTTTAATTAATGCAGCACAATTGTAATTTACTAATAGAGTTAAGTGAACCTGTTTCATTTCTGTGCACCGACAAAGCACAGGTTTACTTTAAAGTAGACTTAAAGTGGTTGTAAACCCTCTCATATACCCAGTGAAGTGAATAGCTTTAGGTGATTTACAGAGATGAAACAAAACCTCCTACATAAGTTTTACTTGTTTATCTGTGGTCTTCTCTTCTCTACATCCCTTCAAGAGTTGTGATAAAATCATTCTGCATCTGTGAGGAGCAGAGAGGAGGGGGTTGAGAGCTGCAGTTACAGCGTGTGAGAGCTGATTGAAGGAAAGGGACACGCCCCCTTCCACACACTTCACAGGAATGAAGCATACAGAGCTGTGTCCTGAATAGACAAGCTCTGTGCTGAGCTCCCTCTCCATCGCATGTGTCTCATGTGTCTGGAAAATTTCTCAGAAGTGACTCATGCTAATCACATAGGAACATAGAGCTTTGGGGATAGACATCATCATTAAAGTGATTATATAGGTTTGTTTTGTTTTATTTTTTTTAAATAACACACATGTTATACTTACCTCCTCTGTGCAAGGGTTTTGCACAGAGTGGCCTCGATCCTACCCTTCTGGGTTCCCCCGGCAGCACTCCTGGCTCCTCCTTCGCATTGACTGACCCCATGGAGAGCCGCTTTCCATGGGGGCACTTGTACAGGCGCGCTTACGAGTCCTACTGCTGCGTCTATTGACACAGACAGCAGGACTCGGCCCTGCCCCCGCCTCCCATGCCACTGGATTTGATTGACAGCAGCGGGAGCCAATGGCTCTAGCTGTTATCAATCAGTCCAATGAGGACCCAAGACAGCAGCTGGAGCTGCTGGGCTCTTTCTCGTCACTGGAAAGACCGCGTTCAGGTAAGTAAAACGGGGACTCTGGGGGGCAGCTGCACCACCCCAAAAGGTTTTTCACCTTAATGCATAGAATGCATTAAGGTGAAAAACCTTGAGACATTAAAACTCCTTTAAGTCAACAGTTTTCTGTCAGCTCGCAACTATGATTTTAGCTTTGGACAGGGTTCAGATAGAGCGGATATTCTTTTTTTGAATATTATAAGTATTTTGACTATTTTCTCTTCAGTTCTGTCTTTAAAGTAGTTGTAAACCCTTACAAACCACGGCTCATGCACGATACCCGGAAGTAATTACGGGAGTGATGTTGGAGGCCGGTGCTGTGTACGGGCACCGTAGCGAAGGCTTCGATCTCAGGTGAATATTACATAATGAGCTACTATGCTATGCATACTAGCTCATTATGCATTTGTCTTGCAGGTGTTTGTTTTTTTGGTCAATATGGGTTTACAACCACTTTAAGAAGCCAACTGGACCTCCCATGGCAATATTTAGTGCTACCCACCGTATATAATAGCACATATTCCTTTCATAATGGTTGTATTACTGAGGTAACTGTATTCTTTATTTTGCACAGCTGTAAATGAGACTTCATATGATGTTTGATTGTAGCCCACTTTTCTAAAAAAAATATATTTAATTAAGTATTTAGTACTGCGAAGAGTTCCAAATGCAAAATTTAAAAAGGTCCAGCATTGAATACGTAATTCAATATATTTTGCATTTGAAACTATTCACAGCAAAAGCCAAGATGTATCTCTTTGCCTGCACAGCTTACAGGCAGGTGCAGTCTATTTTCTCCACTGCAGGTGGCAGAGGGAGTCGAGGAGAACATTCTATCCGATTGCATGCTGACACCCCATGTGACTTTGGTGGCTATCTTGGGTTCAGGGAGTCTATTTAAGACCCGGATTTGGCATGCATTTTGGGAGTGGCTATAGTAGGCACAGGTCACCTGTCTGACAGGGACAGTACTCAGAGCCAGGGAAAGGTCCCGGAGGAGTAGGGAAAGTGCAGGGACCACTCCAAACCTTTGGGTAAGAACTGGCCAGGCCACATTTGTGAGACAGACACTGTTGACACCTCTGTGTCTCCAGTCTACTGTCCCCTCTCTGTTCCAACTTCTGAGTGCTCCCAGTAAGGTTGCCTTCCCGCTAGCCCTGCTGTGTATTGTTAGAATTCTGTTACAATATATTCCTGCACCTGGGCTCTGTGTGTTTTCTGCCTGTTGCATCACGCTGTACATACCCACTAGCTATTACTTAAACATATTGATAAAATAACATATTTCTCCCATCAAATTACACTGGCAAGGAATTGTCATTTTGGTGCACAAATTCTGGTGCTGATTTGTTTGGTCCTGGTAAGTCAAAACTTCTTTCTTTTTGGAATAGAAAAGGGAGAGGTTAAAACGTATTTAAAACATTTTCTTTTGCTGTCTGTATCCAGGTAATATATCCAACCTCAGATTTCCCATCTTAGGAAGTTGTCACCAGACAATTTGTCTCTATTGAAAGATCACACCTCACTTTTTGCTCTTATGACCACTCTACAATGTAGGATTTCCCATTACTTTCCATCTCCCAGACAAAGGTCTCCAGGACAAGTAATAGGGTGACACAAACAGCAATAAAAACTTGGCAGAAGGTCTAATCCTAGCCCAGTTTTGTCATTGCATACAGTACATATACAGTAAGTGTAGGATTGAAGACCACATTGAGGTTCAGACCTCAGTGATCCACATTGAGGTTCAGACCTCAGTGATTGTAGCTTTTTTTAGGGTCAACATAAAACCCAGACATATTTTTAGAAGAAGCTAATGTACCAACAGATCATTCTCTGAACTGAAGCACTACCAGCAACATGTTCCATCAATGTTCTTATAATATCCTAAATACAAAGCTAAATACAAAATCCAGCCCTAATGCTAAAAAAGTAGTCTGCCCACTAGCAATATTGAGTTCAAACATAGGTAAACTGGTCAGGCCCCACACCTTCCTAAGGTCATAATGGGAAAGAAAAACAGCCATACCCTAATCATCTATCATTTGGATCGCTAGAGAGCAGGACCTTTACACTGTATGAAAACTATTACTGACAGTCAAAGCCAACTCGCTGGCTATGGAGTCAGAATGAGTGAATTATCCTTGACTCATGCTTGTGTAAATGGTTTCATTTAATAGCCTTTACAAAACTGCTTATGACTGTTAAGCTCCGCTTCCCACTAAATCAGTAAGATCAATAGGGGCCATGGCTGCTTATTCTGCTCAAGTTTTCAGGATATCCGGATTTTGTTTAAATGTTACCTAGGTCTCCCGCTACGAGCCTCAGGGGTTTTCTTCAAAAACCATTTCCAGATGTAATCAAACGGCATGTGGTATTTATTTATTGCAAGTCCACTTCACACTGCGCTTTGCCATACTATGAAAACAGCTCAGGGAGTTTCTACACTCAACTTTGCTACACTAATAAACCTTCTTTATAACTCCCAGATGCCTTAAAATGAACTAGTGCTTAACAGCTACGAAATGTGCCTGTCATCACCTGCAGCTCTGTTGAAGAACTGAGACTGGCTTCGCACATGAATAACTATAAAGTAAATCTGACATTTCCTCTGCAGATATTTGCTAAGAAATAAAAATATGAAGCTTAATATAGTGATAAAACACTACCACCACTAATGCCATTTATTTTACAGCTGAACTTTACCTGTGTGCCACTGACCCAGTTCATGCCAAAGCAGCAATAAACAGCACACTTATTATACAGGATGCTAGAGATGGGTCCTGGAAGGCGGGTATGTGTCAACATTATTTGGTTTATGGTCTCTTTAGGGGACAACAAAAGTCCGAAGGTGTACTTGGGATTTTCACCCATGCAGCGGGAGGGGTTTTGGGGTGATCCACTGGGGAGGGTAAAACTGATTTACAGTTTTCCCAGGATTGTTAAGTCCTGGTATGGGACCTGGAATGACTTGGAGAAATTAAAGCAGAGTTCCACCCAAAAGTGGAACTTCCGCATTGAGCACTCCTCGCCCCTTACATGCCACATTTGGCATGTCATTTTTTTTGAGTGGGGGCTTTGTTAGGAGTGGGACTTCCTGTCCCACTTCCTACTTCCACCTAGGGACCGCCTAGGTGACTCCTCCTCTGCCCCTAGGCGACCCCTCCCTCTAGGCGATCTCCTGGGACATGTGACAGGTCCCAGAAGATCGCCTGTTCACTCCGGGAGTGCAGCGCAACTCGCGCATGCGCAGTGTGTGCCCAGCCATGAAGCCGAAAGCTGTCACGGCCGGGTGCCCAGAGTGTGAATGGAGGCGCAGAGGAGAGGAGCGACGCTCTGCGCGGCTGCATCACTGCACCGTGGAACAGGTAAGTGTCTGTTTATTTTTTAAGCTATACTTTTTGTAGCTGCTGACTTTTAATAAACATTAAAAGGCTGGAACTCCGCTATAAGGATAGAAAAAGGCCTCCAACCCTGACTACACATACTTTTGTCCTAAAGGCCTAACCCACCTGCAAGAGAGGGCTGACAAGTGCATGAAGAGGTCTGCAGGTGTCTGTGAAGTGTTGAGTGCAATAGGACATAGTTGTGAGAGGACTGTGGAATGTCTGGCTACTGAGACACTGCCTGGGCTCCTGTCCTGTGGCCCCTCTTATGGACCCCCGAAGCAGGCGGGAACACTAAACCCTGGTGTGGGGCAGGTTTACGTTGGCGGTGAACCACATTTGTTTTCTGTATACCAGAGTTATAGACTGTTTTGTTTGGTATGCTAAGGAAAGCTACTTATATTTGGCTTTTGACAATTTTTTTTTAAAAAGTCAGCTGGCTGGTGATCCAGAACCCCATAGTATTACAATATATAATAAATAACCCTGAGATAATATGGCAGCTGTTGGTGCTGTCAGCCTTCTGTAAATGCTCGGTGCCTGGCTACACTAAGCTTTAATACTATGAGCCGCTGACCTGGAACAAGCATGCTATAACCAGTCATAATGAAGTCAGGACTCCTAAACATCTTTCAAGTCAGTGTCAGGTCAGAATGTACTAGACAGTGCATAGTGACAGCCAGGCAACCAGCAGTTGTACTGTTACTTCAAATGTAGCTCTACATCAAATATATTGGATGATGCTGTTTTGTCACAGCTTCTTTACTATCAAAGTGATACTTTTGGCACCAAATCATAATGAGAAACTGCTTTAAGCCCAGGTTCACACTGGGTACGATTTGGTACGATTTGAGATGCGATTTCACATGTCAAATCGCATCTCAAATGGGCGGCATTTGCCGGCAATTGTCGGCAATGGCACTGTCCTAATTGGTGCGGCGCTGCACCGATTTCAAAAAGTAGTTCCTGTACTACTTTTTGCGATTTCGGGCCGCGATTTACATTGAACACTTGAAATCGCGGCAAAATCGCAGCCGCGAAATCGCGGTAAAATCGCGATTTTACTGCGATTTTAATATCGCAGCAGTGTGAACCTAGCCTAAATCTGAAATAGTTTCCATTTTTATTAGGAAAATGAAAGCCCTGATTAGGAGAAATATACCAAGATGATCCCACTCACTAGCTACTTCTATAGCAGGCAAGCAGCTTTAAGGCCATGTGGGCAAAAAGATTTTCCCGGCTTGGCTGGCATCAGCAGCAACAATGAAAAGTAATGAGAAGTCCTTGGATAGCCTTGGAGATGCCATGAAGCACTGAAAAACCACAAAATACAGATTTTTCAAGCTGAGCAATCTCTGTTGCTTGGCAAAGGCCTGCCAGAAAGGGGTTCTTCTCACTTTGTAATAAAAAATTGGAAATTACTTTAGTTTACATTTAAAAACTTGTGTGATTAAGCCACAATTTGGGGGGTTTATTTTGTTATACCAATTCTGTATTCCTGATTTAAAAGACGCTTACAGATGAGGTCCAGCCTGGGTGAAAAAAAATCATATTAGGGCACTTACCTGTCCAGGGAGCCCGCAATGTCGGCACCCTATTCGGTCTTCGGATCGACTCCCGGGTGCTGCCACCACCCATGCTGGTAAGGGAACCAAGCAGTGAAGCCTTTAACTGCACATGTGTGAAGTGTGCTGTGCTTTCTAAGTGGCCTGGCGGTGGGGGGAGGCGGGGGAAGAAAGAGGGGGGCCGAACGTGTCCCTGTTCCCCCCTTCCCCCTGAAATGTGACACCGGGGGGAGGGGGAGCGTATATGCGGAAGTTTCACTTTTGGGTAGAACTCTGCTTTAAACATAGCAAGAAATGGCTCATTTGCATTTTAAAGTGTAGCCAAAAACAAAATGTTGTTTTCATTTTGGATAGAGTAGAGAGGGATTAGAACACCTGCCAGGTTATATTGCTGCCTGTGCTCTCCTTAGCGAGTTGCACTTTCTCTTTTTGTTGTTCCCGTTTACCATTATCATTGAAAGTGAAAGTAAAAGAAAATCACAAACTTTGGGTTGACATCAGAACAGAGGGTTATAACCCTCCTTTACTCTATCAATAATGCAAAAAAAAGTTAAGTTAACAAAAAACTTCAATTAGGTATTTCATAAAATATATACAAATGATGCTGAAGCATTTTGTTAAATAGTTCTGTTAAAATGTTTTCATTTCAGAATGAATCCATATATGATTTTCTAAAACTAACAAAAATGTCAATGTTACTTCCTTATAAACAAATGTCAACTGAGGGTGTTGTCCACGAAAGGGCCCACGGAAAATAACTTCCTGCTTCCATGACTGGTTCTCTTCCTTGACAGCAATTTTACTCTTATTATCACACTAGAACTGGTAATGTGATTGTAGCAGCCATGCTCACCCCCTTACTCAGGAAAGAGTAAGGCCCTGTACACACGGTCGGACAAAACCGATGAGAATGGTCCGACGGACCGTTTTCAACGGTTCACCGCTGAAGTGGCCTGATGGTCTGATGATGCGTACACACTATCGTTCCAAAAACTGATCTGGTCAGAACGCGGTGACGTCAAACACACGACGTGCTGAATAAAACAAAATTCAATGCTTCCAAGCATGCGTCGACTTGATTCTGAGCATGCGCGGGTTATGAACCGATGCTTTTCTGTACTAACCATAGGTTTGGTCCGATCGGGCAGCAGTCCATCGGTTCGGTTTTGAAGCATGTTTTAAAATTTTGGACCGAAGGTAAACAGACCGATGGCCTATACACATGGTCGGTTTGGTCCGATGAAACTGAACTTTGGTTCATTCTCATCGGTTCAGTCCGACTGTGTGTACGGGGCCTTAGGGATTGAGATGCAGGTGTCAATATCTACAGAGAAGAAACTGTTGGGTTTGTGATAATCTTTGCAATTAATATGAAAGGATTGTAACACAAGTATTCTTGTATTGGCATATTGCAACATATGATGAGGTCGTTAATAAGATATTCTTATTGAAAAGACTGGTACTGTATAGAGAAATAGTGATTCTACTAAGGATCTTCTAGACAACAATAATTTGCCAATTTGACCATAACACCATCATCGGTTAAAGCTTGTCATATGCTGCCTAACCAAAAGGTAAAATGTATTTTGTGTTTAAGAAAAATACCGCAACATCTGACAGAATTAAATAATTCAAATAAAATCCAACATATGCCATCATTAATGGCCTACTTTCAAAGCATTTGATCATATACACAGAAAATAGCTGCCCACTAGTAATCAGCAATAATATTTGACTGATTACTACTTTGCACAAACTTCTAAAACAATAGCACACTTAATTAACTAGTACTTTCCCCAAAAGTGATTCCTTGGTTAAACATTACATAACTACTTGATTAATCTTTGGCATGTGACTAAGATAATGGTCTACATTGACCACGAATGTTTGCACACATGCTTTTGCACTTAGAGTCTATAAAACTGTATGTTGATATGTTTCAAGTATAGAAACATTTACAGAAGTTTAAAATGAGTGGATTCCTGATCAAACAAGTCAAAATAATGGCAAAAAAAAAAACGTAAATGATATTTTAGAAGTTTGACTAACATATTTTGATTTCCTGACTATACATTTGTTATTTATTTCATGTACATTATTAGATAAACTGGACAATTGGTGGTTTCCTATTTAGCACTGTTGCCAAGCTGCAGGACCAAAAGCCTAAGTCTTGTCTCAAACAACAGCTTCTATGGGTGGCATAAGATAAGATTGTCACATACCAAAATCAAATACTGTAGTCAATGATCTGAACTACTTCAAATAACTTCAGAATGTACAGTGGACCAAGGCCATCAACAATTTATTTAACATTAATTACAAAAACATAGAAAAGATTTCCATCTAATAATGTTGTCCACGCTGCCACCCTTTTCTTCCCCTCAGCTGAACGTTTTCAAATCTTGCCTACCGCTAACCAGAACCAGATATGGGTACAAGCGGTGACATATTCTTCGTGGGTTCAATGTGTGCTAGTGCACATGGGCCCCAAGGGTAATTGGACCCACTGTGAGGTCACACACTGGATATGATGAGGACTGATGCAGTCCTGATTTAATTTTAGCTGCACCTATCACTAACAGGTGCTCTTGTTGGGCTCTCTAAATCCCTTCTTGTGTCCATACTGTATAGGGTACTGTCACTTAGTCAATGCGGCTGCACGTTGTGCTTCTCCCTCCGGCTTCTCATTAGTTTCCAGCTCATGCAGGTGACCAGTAAGTCCAATTCTCACCATCCTGGTTGCCAGACACCCTTCTTAATTTCTTCCCTTTGTCCTGATTGGTTCAAAAGTCCAGAGGTACCTGATTTAAGCATCATGGGCCCTGCATCCAGCCTTTCTTCTAAAGCTATATAAACACTTATTTTATAGGTGACCTATTTTGTAAATATGATCCCGTGGTCTCTTTAATGATTACAGAGATACATTAATTTGTGTATTTTATATCTACCTAGAGTTTAGCTTTAAAGAGCATACTATACTAGCTCATTATGTAATACTCACCTCAGATCGAAGCCCCCACAGCCATCCTCGTACACCGCTTGGACGGCCAACATCTCTCCCGGGGTTACTTACGGGTGTTGTGCGGCTCCGCGAAACATTGAAAAAAAAACCATTGAAATAGAAACGGTGATCGTGCCGTTCCTAAAGGAGGCCTGGCCGTGACTGGCGCAGGAGTGACATCATCGCGGCTCCGGCCAATCACAGCCGTGATAATGTCACTCCCGCACCAGTCACGGCACGGCCTCCTTTAGGAGCGGCACGATCGCCGTTTCTATTTCAATGTTTTTATTGAATTTTTTTTACAAAGAAAAAAGGAATACAATCTTGAATTCAAAAACAAGTACAGTATAAAAAGGTTTACAAAATCCAGAGTCATCCGAACATTGAGTTAATATCCCAAAAGTGAACAGTGTTACAGGTTCCCTCATTCCCATGAGGTATTCTCAAAGCTCTCTTGGAGTTTTAGATAGAAGCAAAAGCTAATACTATGTAACAGGTGTATACCATTAAAGATAGAGCTTCTATGTTCTATGTCAATTAAACAATACCAATCGTCCCTATATGACTATGTATTTATACAGATATTAAGGACGCACTTATGGACCCCTACCCGTATGAGTAAGAGGAGGCGAGTAGCTTGTTGGTGAGAAAATCACCCCACTCAGTTCCCTGAGATCAAAACACATTATCTAAAGGTACTCTCCGTTCCGGGATTCGATCGCCGTTTCTAAAGTGCTAAACCTGTAGGTAAAAGTGGTTGTAAAGGGTTTACAACCACTTTAAAGAGTATTGACAGACAACAGTTTTTGGGCTTTGTGCTTAGTAGAGTATTGTACATATATTGGTGACATTTGTCACAATTGGTGACATTATGTATGTATCTCTATCTATCTATCTATAAGAAATGATCAGTCTATAATTTTAATGGTAAACAAGAGAGACAGAATAACAACAAAAATATCCAGAAAATGCATTTCAAAAAAGTTATAAATTGATTTGCATTTTAATGAGTGAAATACATATTTGATCCCCTATCAATTGGCACGATTTATAGCTTCCAGGTGTCTGCTAAACTAGTTACAAACTGAGATTAGGAGCACTCTCCTAAAGGGAGTGCTCCTAATCTTAGCTTGTTATCTGTATAAAAGACACCTGTCCACAGAAACAATCAATCAATCAGATTCCAATCTCTTCACCATGGCCAAGACCAAAGAGTTGTTCAAGGATGTCTGGGACAATATTGTAGACCTACACAAGGCTGGAATAGGATACAAGACCATCACCATACAGCTTGATGGGAGGGTAATAACAGTTGGTGCGATTAATTGCAAATGGAAGAAACACAAAATAACTGTCAATCTACCTCGGTCTGGGGGCTCACCTTGTGGAGTTTCAATAATCATGAGAATGGTGAGGAATTAGCCCAGAACTACGCGGGAGAACCTCATCAATGATCCCAAGGCAGCTGGGACCAGTCACCAAGAAAACAATTGATAACACTACGCCGTGAAGGACTGAAATCCTGCAGTGACTGCAAGGTCCCCCTGTTCAAGAAAGCACATGTGCAGGCCCATCTGAAGTTTGCTAATAAACACCAAAATGATTCAGAGGAGAACTGGGTAAAAGTGTTGTGGTCAGATGAGACCAGAATCTAGCTCTATGGCATCAATTCAACTCACTGTGTTAAGAGGAGGAGGAATGCTGCCTATGACCCCAAGAACACTATCCCCACCATCAAACATTATGCTTTGGGGGTGTTTTTCTGCTAAGGAGACAGGATAACTTCACTGCATCAAAGGGATGATGGACGTGGCCATGTACCATCAAATCTTGAGGGAGAACCTCCTTCCCTCACCCAGGGTATTGAAAATGGGTCGTGGATGGGTATTCTAGCATGACAATGACCCAAAACACACGGCCAAGGCACAAAGGAGTGGCTCAAGAAGAAGCACATTAAGGTCCTTAATCTAGCCAATCTCCAGACCTTAGTTCTAGATTTTTTTGTTGTTTAATCTGTCTCTCACTGTTAAAATAAACCTAAAATTTAAATTATAGACTAATCATCTCTTTGTCAGTGGGCAAACGTACAAAATCAGCAGGGAATCAAATTACTTTTTTCCCTCACTTTATCTATCTGCCTTACCAATATGTGGTCGCTGCCCTTAAATGACATATCTTTAATGTGCACTAATAGGCAGTACTTGGCATAGCACAGATCTGTTATATACACTTCCCTCCCCCCTTAATATAATAGGAGCCTCTTTAAAATCCACAAGAGAGCTAGTTTGATTTTCATAATCTTTTTGCATTCTGTAATGCATTCCAAGACTAGTTCATTTTCAGGCATGAACAAACATGCCAATAGTACTCAGTGCTGAGGTCTTACTCTCCTGCACTTTGCATTCCTTTAAAAAAAAGAAAAAAATCCTAACATTAGATAGAGAACTAAACCTGTTGTCACTACCTCCAGGCTACATTCACACCAGATTCATGTGACCAGATTCATGTGTTTCAACGCGTGTCAACGCGGACATGTTTTTGTCACATTTTACGTGCATTACAAAGTAATATGTGCAGCTGAATTGCATAGAAAAATGCATACCAATTTACAATAAATATAAGATTAGCATTAGCATGAACTATAACAAAAATGTATTATCAGTCTTATATATAGTGGGGAAGGTCTAAAAACTTAAAGTGGCTCTAAAATTAATACTTACCTGAGCCCCATCTTGATCCAGCAATGTTGCATTAGAGCCTTGGCTGTCCGGGACTCTCCCTCCTCATTGACTGAGACAGCAGCCGTGAACCATTGGCTCCTGCTGCTGTCAATCAAAGTCAGTGAGCCTATCAGGAGAAAGAGGGGGCGGGGCTGAACCACGGCTCTGTGTCTGAATGGATACACAGAGCAGTGGCACAGCTCGGGCGCCCCCAATAGCAAGCTGCTTGCTGTGGGGGCACTTGGCAGGAGGGGGGGGCAAGAGCGCCAGCGAGGGACACAAGAGGAAGAGGATCGGGGCTACTCTGTGCAAAACCACTGCACAGAGCAGGTAACTATAACGTTTGTTATTTTTAAACAAAAAAAAACAAGACTTTAATATCACTTTAATCAGGTTTTTATTTATTTCTGTGATTTTTCATCACTTTCTGTGTGGTCACCATGGTAGAAATGGGGAATATCTCCTGGGAATAATTAGGTATACAACTTATGTCTGTTTTAATTATTTTGTTTATGTAAAAGTTGGAAGGATTCACCTCTCGTTCTGTGTGCTCAGTAAGCATGGACGTGAGGGTAAACCCCTGAAACAAGGACCCACACAGCAATAAATATCTTATAGAGGTCCTAACAGTAACCACTCAGCCCATATGTTACATTTAACCTGCCACTTACTTACCCCCTAAGCCAGGGGTGCCCAATCTTTTGAAGAGCAAGGGCCACTTAAGCGACTTGGTAACCGGTCATGGGCCGCAATGAGTGGAGAGGGTGGATGGCAGCACACTCAGCTCTATGGAGCCCACTCTACTGTCAGCACACCAAACTCACACGTAATAGAAGTCTATGGCTCAGTGCAGGTAACCCACAGGTGCTCTTCTCTGCACCTGTGGATCAGTTTGAAAGCAGCCCAGTAACCACTGCAGAACAGATATAATAAAAATTATTCAATGTAATCAACTCAAAATCACTGAAATTTGCTCAGTTGCAGAATTGTCGCTGTCATTACTTTTATTTTTTTATGACGAATTTCCCCACAAATTGCTATCGCACAATTCTGCAAGTGATTATAATTTATTATCGCTGTTTTCTAGCTGCTCTAAAACCACTTTTGACATAAAGGGACACTTTTGGTTGCTATGGACAATCTACAGTTTGCAGGCAGAAAGAAACGTTTTTATTATATAAAATGACATGCATGACACTGGGCAGACCAATAGGGACAAAGGGGGTGTGTATTTTTTACATACAGTGCTGTAATCTATAAGATTACAGTATACTGTATGTATTGTGTTTGTTTACCTTTTTGAATTTGGCGCCGATCTCCGCCCCCGTGCGTCGTAACGTCGCAGGGAACAGAGATCGGTGGCACACAGAGGTACTGTGTGAATCGAGCGAGCACCCGCTCGCTCACACAGCGCGGTGGCTTCGCTGGATCCAGAGACAAGGTAAGTAAACCCTGCCTATGGATGCTGCGAGGCGAGCCCGAGTCTGACTCGGGGTTACCAATCGCAGCAGAAAAATGTAACCCCGAGTTAGACTTGGGAATACCGCCAGGGGGGTTAAAGGGGTTGTAAAGGTTCGTCCTTTATTTTCTTAATAGGTTCCTTTAAGCTAGTGCATTGTTGGTTCACTTACCTTTTCCTTCAATTTCCCTTCTAAATGTTTTTTTTCTTGGTTTGAATTTCTCACTTCCTGTTTCTCCTCAATAAGCTTTCCACCATCATCCGATCGGTGGAAAGTCATTTAGAACAGCTTACTGAACACTTTACTGAGGAGGAACAGGAAGTGAGAAATTCAGACAAAGAAAACAAAGAAAAAAAACATTTAGAAGGGAAATCGAAGGAAAAGGTAAGTGAACCAACAATGCACAAGCTTAAAGGAACCTATTTAGAAAATAAAAAACGAACATTTACTACCCCTTTAAATCATAAATGTTTATTGGAGCCTAAAGCTCTATATGCCCTTTTCTGCCTATTCTGTACAGTCCTAACAGCAACATAGACAGTAAAAAAGACAGACTTTGTAACCCTCTCCACTCTATCTAAAACAAAAAAGAAATGCTAAAATCAAAGCAACCCTTTTTTTTCATTTGCACTGAACCCCAGCAGGACCTACAACACCGTGGCTATCAGTTCAGTAGCACCAACTACCACTGTGATTTTTAGCTGCCGCAGCGGATCATCAGGTTTGAGATGTGCATACATACATTGTGCCAAGCTGGCCCAATTCACATACGCAATACAGATCATTCCTGGATATCAGTTTAAAAGTCACAAAGCATGGGAAATTGAAAATGTGCATGTATTATAGACATGTGCTGGATATATATATATTTTATTTATTCCAATTTTATCCTTACATAGACTTTAATAAAGAAGAAACCCTTATTTAGTCTGTGCAGGCCAATGCTGGAAGTACAGTATGCAGAAAAAGGACATATAAATTGAACTTTTTGTTTTTGCAGAATGCAAGGTGCAGATAATAAGAGGTGTCGTATAAATTATGATTACCAAGAGTTAACAAAATGAAAGCAAAAACAGAGATATCAACACTTGATACTACGCAGGCACTTCCGAATAAGAAGAATGTCAATATGTTCATATCAACATCTTTTGACAGAGATCACAAATGCACAGCCTGATATTGCTCACTCACGTGTAACATCTGATTCATGAGTTCATTCATACATTTTGTAGCACAACACTTTCATCGGAGAAGCTACTGCAGCCTCATATCACCTTTGTTAAAGAAAAGCGAACACGTCTTTTCACTAAGTAGTTATGGACATGTTTCATAAAGATTTGTAGATGGACCCAGATCACACCTCAACGTTGGATTCATTACCGAAGTACGGCACTCCGCTCTTCGGCCCACAATGAAATGCACGCACCCCTGTATTGCCTGCTTAGGATTGTGTACTAATCAATAGATGCAAATCATGAAACAGACTGACTTGGAGTAAAATCAGACGTACACTATATTGCCAAAAGTATTAGGACGCCTGCCTTTATACACACATGAACTTTAATGACATCCCAATCTTAGTCCGTAGGGTTCAATATTGGGTTGGCTCACCCTTTGAAGCTATAATAGCTTCAAGTCTTCTTTTCTTCTGCTATTCTTTCTTCATCCTTACCACTTCTTTTGGTTCCTATTCCTATTTTTCTCAGTTCTTTCTTTAGCACCCAATATAATCTTCAGTGCAAATAACAAATTTGCTGACTCTCCAATGTGGATATGACAGATCACCAAACAGCCTTCTATCTGGGAGAGTATAGGGATTGAAACATTAATTGTGTTTTATTTGTACAAACGTATTCCTTTTTTTACTCAGTCTTATGGTGTTATGTTTATTAGAATTTGTCTATGTTAAATAATTGCTGATTCATTACTTTGTCTGCGCCTGTTATATAAGACTACAGTGTAAAACTTGTATATGTATTTGGCTTTGATGTCATGGCTGATGAATCTGTAATGTGATGGCATAAATAAAGAATTAAAAAAAAATCCAGTCTTCAGTAGAAATTAAAAAGTAAATGCAAACCTTTTTTTTTTTTTGTTTGGATGAAGCAGGAAATTACAGTAAGATGAATTCCCATCTAGAACAGTTGTCACAGTTACATTTGTCCTCAATGGATGATTTCCTCTCACTTCTTGCTCTGATTTGTCATAATTTTCTGTCTTGGTGACAATAGTCAGCAGGAATCATAGAGGGGTCAATATCCCAAGGGGGAACAAAAATGAGCAATAAAACTCATCAAGGAATCTAAAGCTGCCCATAGATCAGGCATGTCCAAAGTCCGGCCGCGGGCCAATTGTGGCCCTCCCTGGTGATTTAATACGGCCCCCCTGGGGATTGGGATACATATATTGTTTGTGGCCCCCAGGGCCAAAAAATATGTATACCGTATTTATCGGCGCTGCCTCGGAGGGGACAGGCAGGGGGCGGGACGAGCGCCATCAGATTATATGAAGAGAATCTCCTGTTTACTCAGCGGTGTCTGTAATATGAAGTCCAGTCTCCTGGGATGCCATTGGATGACTGTTCTGTCTATCATAGGAGGCGAGACTTTATATTAAAGCGGGAGTTCACCCATTTATGAAATTTTTTTTTTTCTCCCATAAGGTTCCTGCTCGTTCGGTCTAGGGGAATCGGCTATTTGTAGTAAAATATGAGCTGTACTTACCCGTTTTCGAGCTGCATCTTCTTCCGTCGCTTCCGGGTATGGGTCTTCGGGAGCGGGCGTTCCTTCTTGATTGACAGCCTTCCGAGAGGCTTCCGACGGTCGCATCCATCGCGTCACTCGTAGCCAAAAGAAGCCGAACGTCGGTGCGGCTCTATACTGCGCCTGCGCACCGACGTTCGGCTTCTTTCGGAAAATCGTGACGCGATGGATGCGACCGTCGGAAGCCTCTCGGAAGACTGTCAATCAAGAAAGAATGCCCATTCCCGAAGCCCATACCCGGAAGCGACGGAGAGGATGCATCACGTAAACGGGTAAGTACTGCACATATTTTAAAATAAATAGCCGATTCCCCTAGTAAAAACGAGCAGGAATCTAAGGGGGAAAAGTGCCCTCTAAGGGTGAACCCCCGCTTTAAAAAGGTAACCGAGATTCTCCTGTTTGTAATCTGTCGCCCCCCCTCCTGTGTCCTCCAAGGCTGCAGATGGGCATCAATCAGGCTACACTGATGGCAATGGTAAGGCTGCATTCATGGCACATGTGAGGCTACATTCATGGCACATGTGAGGCTACATTGGTTGCAATGGTAAGGTTGCGATGGTTGCAATGGTAAGACTGCATTGATTTGCAATGGTAATGCTGCATTCATGGCACATGTAAGGCTGGTTTCAGGCAATGGTGAGGCTGCTTTCATGGCAATGGTGAGGCTGCATTCATGGCAATGGTAAGGCTGCATTCATGGCAATGGTAAGCCTGTGCGTGTTATACACCAATAAATATAGTATATCCAAATAACACACCCAAGCTCATCCTTAGTGCTGAGCAGCGCTTGGGGATTCATTGGGGCCACAAACGAGATATATACAGTGTATCCTAATATCACGCCCAAGCTCATCTCTTCACCACACACAGCCACAAAGGCAAGAGAATTATTGTTGGGCAGTGTATTAGTGATCGGACGAACACACTTAGACAGAATTTTAATAGTTCAAAGAATGTCAAGCAAAATGGTCGGCCCTCACGCATGTTCACTTCATCAAATCTGGCCCTCTTTGAAAAAAGTTTGGACACCCCTGCCATAGATGGATCAAAATTTAGAATTGCAATTCATCTATGGCCATTTCACTCTAACAATTGACTCCTATCAGGTGGGACTGTTGGAAAACTTTTGTCGATCAGCTGTCGATCAGCTGTACTCTTCTAATCAGAGTATTCTGACATCAAAGGAGTACAATGGCCTTCTGGCTAATCAAAACAAAACAAGGCATCTATGGCTTCACATCCAAAACAAGTTAGTATTAGATTGCTGCAACTCCGGTACCCTGAACACTGGGCCAAATAACTCATACTAGAAAAAGGTGTGCTGTCCCTTTAAATAATAAAATTCATGACAAAAAGAAATGATAGAAAAACCATTGATCAATACCATCATTTGAAAAAATCATAAGTGCAAATGAGCAATATATAAACGATTAGGTGAACCGACATACAAAAATCAATATTATATGTGCAAGTTGTAAATATAGTGAACAAAATCTCAGAATAATTATATGAAATTCCAATTAGTGAAGTAATTCTAAGTGAAAGTAAAGCCCACCAAGAACAACCTCCGATATAATTAGCACTGAGCACTTTATTCACCTTTATTACTGTACATTTGGACTTTTTATTATTTTAGAGGTTGTTTTTGATGGACTTTATTTTCACTTATGCCGTGTACACACGACTGTTTTTAATGTCATGAAAAAAAACTATGTTTTTCTCGCCGTGATTCTTGTCAAGCCTGCCTTGCATACACGATCGTGATAAAAAATGCTCAAGCATAGCGCGGTGACGTACAACACGTACGACGGCACTATAAAGGGGAAGTTCTATTTGAATAGCGCCACCCTTTGGGCTGATTATGCTAATTTCCCGTCTCATAACTTGCTTCTGAGCATGCACGTTTTTTTCCCCTGTCGTTAAAGTGTACACACAACTTTTTTTCACATCGAGAAAAAATAGAGCATGTTCTAAATTTTTAATGGCCATTTTTCTCGATGAGAAAAATGCTCTAGAGCCTACACACGATCGTTTTTAACGACCAATTTAAAAAATTGCATTTTTCACGTCATGAAAAACGGTCATGTGTACGCGGCTTTAGAATTACTGTATTCACTTCAGTCACCGAATCATGTGCAAAGATTTTTTTTTTTTTTAACTCCTCTGCAGATAATTGTGTTTTTACTGTATAATGAATATATGTAGAAAATTCACTGCAGTAAATCACTCCCTGTATTAAGTGTTATTGCTACATGAAGTTATTTTAATTGCAAATTTTCACTAAAATACTGTCCAGCAGACTTTTTACTGATATCACCGCACAGCATGCTGAGACTCTTCAACATATGACCTGTCAATCAAACAACTCCAGACTTGTCCTACCATAGCAGAGCTGCAGGAGCTGAAAAGATACTGAAAAAACTTATATGACATGTGTTCTATTTTTAAGGCTCTAGGTTTCAGTGGAATGGTGCAGTCACCTAAATTCCACACATTATAAACCCTTCACCTTTCTGCACAGCTTTAGGGCCCCTGTGTGTAAAAAAAAAATTTTTTGAATGTGAATGACTGTACGTGCCTTTACCCTGTAAATGCCAATGCTCCAGTATATCAGTATATATATATTTACCTGCGCTTGTGCGTACAGCAGTTTCACCCGAATGAGAGACTTATGATTTTGCGAAATACACCGTACAAACATGGTGATCAGTGCATTGGTGTTTACAAGAGTACAGGCACATACTGCATTCCCTTGTATGGCAGGCTGTACCAGGGCCAGGACAAAGGGGTGGGCAGGAGGGAAGGCTGCCCTGGGCACTGTGGTATTATGTGGGGTAGGTGGGCACCACAAACAGATTGGGGGAGGGAATTTGTGCTGGAAGGGGGAATTTGGGGGAGGGTGGTAGGGGGTAAGAATTGTTCTAGGAGGGGAAATCTGGTTAAGTGTGCTAGGAGCAGTGATTTGGGTGGATTTGTGTTGGAAGGGGGGATGGGTGAAGAGGATTTGTGGTAGGAGGGGGGATTTGGGGGGGTTTGTGGTAGAAAAGGATTTGTACTGGGAGGAAGGGGGGATCTATGCCTGGAGGGAGCATGCAGACTAGTGCTTACATTTTTTGGGGGGGCATTTTGCTGACACATAATCATACATCTTGGGGGGGGGGGGGCAATTTGGCATGTTTGCCCTGGTCTCTAGAGGACCTTGTCTGATCACTGGGCTGTACGATCCACCTTCAGCTTCTAAGGCAAGGAAAAGCATCAAAGATTTTATGTTTGAAGATTTTGGAGCCCATAAATGCTTGCTTGCATGAGGCCTTAGGCTGGATTCACATCTATGCATTTTTAGTGCTTTTTGAATTTTTGCAGATTTGCACTACAGAACGTGTTCCATAGGAAACTATGTTAAATAGACTGTAATTGCAAAATGCAAAAAGCACTAAAAATGCATAGGTGTGAATCAGGCCTTAACCTGGACCTGCAACACTGTTCCTCCTGTTCTCTCCTCTGGGTGCTCCAATTTTCTGCCAATGTTCAGACACATACAACAGAATATAAACTTAAAAGCGAAGTAAAGGATTTTTTTTTTCCCAAACATTTACCTAGGTGGATGCAGTATCGGTCCGATGCTGCATCTGTCCCCTAGTGCCTCTGCACGGAGAACCGAGCAATCGAACACTGCTGATGATTTCAGGTCTCCGTGATCAGAGAGCTGTAGACTGTCAGTCACTGGAGCGCCGAGCTGTGGAAAGGGTGGAGTGGCCATCTCAAGCTCTCAGGGGCTCACTGAGAGGCTGAGCCAGGTGTCAGTCCAGGTACCTGGCGGATCCAGACTCAGTGTTCGGGATGACGTGGTGAAATCGGAATCCATAGGAGAAATTCAGCTAAATAAGCTTTTGCTGGACTTCTCTAAGCCTTGTACACACGGGCTGAAAATCGGCCAAAATTGGACCATTCTGGAGGAAATGGATGACTCTCGGCCTGTGTGTATAGCTGTTTGTTCTATAGAAGCTGGTCTCTTGACCAGCTTCTGTCAAACAGGCATGCTGGAAAGCATCTGATCAGTGCTACCATTGTGTTCTGGTGTGGGGGGAAGTCTCCATTCAGAATACAATAGCACAGTAGAGGAGATTGCCATACCAACATCGTTTGTGAGAGGCCTCGTACACACGACCGAGTTTCTCGGCAAAAACCAGCAAGAAACTTGCTGGGAGATATTTTTTTTGCCGAGGAAACCGGTCGCATGTACATTTTCGTTGAGGAAACTGTCGAGAAACCCGACGAGCCAAAAAGAAAGCATGTTCTCTATTTCCTTGACGGGAATGGAGAAAATTGGCTTGTCGAGTTTCTAAACGGCTTCACAAGGAACTCGACGAGCAAAACGATGTGTTTCGCCCGTCGAGTTTCTCGGTCGTGTGTACGAGGCCTTAGTACGGCGACCTCTCTGGGTTGTTTTTTTTTTCATTCAGCCCGCTCGGTTGAAAGAAAAAAAAACTTCTAGGGTGTACCAGACTTTAGAATATACTCTTTCTTGAGGAAACAGCTGACATAAATTGTAAACTCTTCTGTTAGAAAATTTGTTTAGCGTAAACCATCCACTCCTACTTTGAAAGTCCTAATGAGTTTTTACATGTAAAATAAACCTTGTGAAATTGTTAAATTCTTTTGAAAAATATATATTTTCTCTATCTCCATTAGCCTTGGTTCACACTTGTATGGGTGGTTCTCGCTGCAGATCTGCACCTGTTTCCGCAGCCACAACCACCCGCACAGAAAAACGCAGGAGATGTGTGCGAGTACCATCAATCCTAATGGCACTCTGGAAATTGCAGCAGCTTCTCACCCTGGGAACTGCAAATTAAAAAATGGAGCAGGGACCTTTTCCCTGCATGTTCAGGGGGCTGGAGATCCCATTAAAATGAATGCGCGGCTCACAGAACTGCACAAGTGCGAACAAGACTTTAGACCTGGTTCACACTACTGCATTGTTTTCAATGGTGTCCATTCACATCAATGCTACTCAGCACAAAGTGATTTTGGAAAAGGTACTGCAGCCTGTACTACATTGGTGCAATTCCAGTGTGATTTTGGCCCCATAGAATATGCAGACATTATGCAATATGTATCCACATTACATAACTGCACTGAAAGGCAAATCAAAATCACAGAGCAGCAGTTTGAATCTAGCCGTACAGTTTAAAAAAAAAAAAAAGAATGAATAAATAATATGGCTGACAGGAGCATTTTGGGCTTTTCACTGTACTGTTCTAAATTGTAGATGATTGCAAAATATAATCATTAGTTCACTGATGTTGGTATCCTGGAGCATTAGAAATATTGTCACCTGTCACATGTACAGCCCTTACTACTATATCCTCATTTTCATGCCCAAAGGTGCATTGTTGATGGCTATCTAGTTGAATTTAAAGCATACATTACCATTGCAAATTCTCCACGGTCACCAATTTCATGAAGCTTTAGAAAGATTTGTCACCTGTCAATGCTTTCTCTACTGAATCCACACTTTGATGCCCACAGGTATATTGTCATGTGCACACTCAATGTTTGAATTAATATAGAAGGAAAATGTTTTTTTATACATTGTATGAGACTTACTAATGATGGAACAAGAACAAAATAAAGTCTGATTACATTTGTAATAGTGGCCTTCTGGTGACCTGTGAGGCCTGCATCAACTGTACCTTGATTTAACCACTTAAGACCCGGACCTTTAGGCAGCTAAAGGACCTGGCCAGTTTTTGCAATTCGGCACTGCGTCGCTTTAACTGACAATTTTGCGGTTGTGCGACGTGGCTCCCAAACAAAATTGGCGTCCTTTTTTCCCCACAAATAGAGCTTTCTTTTGGTGGTATTTGATCACCTCTGCGGTTTTTATTTTTTGCACTATAAACAGAAATAGAGCGACAATTTCGAAAAAATGCAAGATTTTTTACTTTTTGCTCTAATAAATATCCCCCAAAAATATATAAAAAACATTTTTTTTTCCTCAGTTAAGGCCGATACGTATTCTTCTACCTATTTTTGGTAAAAAAAATAGCAAATAGGCGTTTATCGATTGGTTTGCGCAAAATTTATAGCGTTTACAAAATAGGGGATAGGTTTATTGTATTTTTATTAATTATTTTTTTCTACTACTAATGGCGGCGATCAGCAATTTTTTTCGTGACTGCGACATTATGGCGGACACTTCGGACAATTTTGACACATTTTTGGGACCATTGTCATTTTCACAGCAAAAAATGCATTAAAAATACATTGTTTATTGTGAAAATGACAATTGCAGTTTGGGAGTTAACCACAAGGGGGCGCTGAAGGGGTTAAGTGTGACCTCATTTGTGTTTCTAACTGTAGGGGGGTGTGGCTATAGGTGTGACGTCATTGATTGTGTTTCCCTATTAAAGGGAACACACGATCAATGACAGCAACACAGTGAAGAACGGGGAAGCTGTGTTCTCCCCGTTCTTCAGCTCCGGGGATCGATCGCGGGACTCCAGCGGCGATCGGGACCGCAGGTCCCGCGGTCACGGAGCTTCGGACCGGGTCGCAGGCGCGCGCCGCGGGGGGTGTGCCCGCGACCCACGGCTGGGCACTTAAAGTGGACGTACCTGTATGTGCTTGTGCCCAGCCGTGCCATTCTGCCGACGTATATGTGCAGGAGGCGGTCCTTAAGTGGTTAAAGAGGGGAGTTTCCTCCTTCCATCAAGTGGTTTGGAAGGGTTGATCTCTCTTTTTGTGAAACATGACAGTTTCTGTAATCATTCCCTAATAAAGTCATATTCCACAAAGCCAGTCTTAAAGTGGTGCTTGTACTTAGGGTGCCCATTCTGCAACACCATTCAAGAACGTGGTGGGCAGTTGTGATTAAACCTAAGGAAAGGAAAGCAGGCAATACTGTTTTTGAAGGAGATGAACATTTCTTACAACTGATATAATCAAACCAGCAATATGTGTTGGATTTTGTATCATATTTAGTGCTCTTTGAAGTCTTGTTACAATTTTGCTTTACACAGCCATACACAGCAATAACCAGCTGGAAATGCAGGCACAATCGGACCCCCCAAGGCATGTTTACCAGCTGTTGGGTTCCCTAAACATCACATTAGTTTATGTTTAGCCTGCGAGATTGGTAGGTGTGCAGATGTGTTCAGCACTAGTCTATCAGGGGAAAACAGCAATTGGACAAGGGGCTTAATCTACTAAACCTGGAGAGTGCAAAATATGGTGTAGCTCTGCATAGAAACCAATCAGCTTCCATGTTATTTTTTTGTCAAAGCTCAAAGTTCAAAATGAATGGGCTCATATCACACCGCACTGAATCACATGCGAATACGGTGTTGTTCCTGTGGGATTCACATGCAGTTCATAGTGTGAACTGAGCCTTAAAGCGGATGTGCCACTAAAAAAACATATTAAAAGCCAGCAGCTACAAATACTGCAGCTGCTGACTTTTAATATAAGGACACTTACCTGTCCTGGAGTCCAGCGGTGATCGCAGCAGATGACGAGCCGATCGCTCGTCACCCTGCTGCTCCCCCCTCCATCCACGGTGAGGGAACCAGGAAGTGAAGCGCTCCGGCTTCACTGCCCGGTTCCCTACGGCGCATGCGCGAGTCGCGCTGCGCCCGCCGATTGGCTCCCGCTGTGTGCTGGGAGCCGAGTGTTCCCAGCATACAACGGGGGACGGACGGGAAACGAGGAAAAAACCCGTCTTTTGCCCGTATCGTAGGGCCGGAAGTGGGTGCAGATACCTGTCTGTAGACAGGTATCTGCACCCCCCTCCCCCCTGAAAGGTGTCAAATGTGACACCGGAGGGGGGGAGGGTGCCGATCAGCGGGACTCCACTTTAGAGTGGAGATCCGCTTTAACACTGACATCCACTCCTGTGCCTGTCAGCATGGTGGCGCAGGGACACGTGGAGTGCCCAATATGACAGGGCACTCTGACTGAACTATGGGGGCAGATAGGCAGACTGTCGGTGAAAAGATTCCTACTGCCAGTGCAAAAAGTAGGTCTCCATTGAAATAATGAAGGACCTGATAAATGATGTTCCATCCAGCTTGTGCCCAACATCCACAAGCTTCAAATGAGAGGCATGGCCAATGCACTTTTAGCAAATTTTCTGCTGTGTGTCACAGGAGTGCACTTAGTTCTGAACTCCTGTGACCCAGATGTGACGTGACAGAGCTGGTCCAGGCTATGCAGGGACCCCAACAATAATGTTGGGTTCCACCAAGATGTCTGTCCGGCAGCTGGCCAGCCACTCCCACCCCTCCTCGGCCAAGTGCTTTAGTGAGCACTGGAGGAACAGAGAGGTGACTGACAGTGTGACTGACATGCAAGGGGGAAAAAAAATGCATTTTAGCTTGCACATGATTGGATGATAAAATCAGCAGAGCTTCCCCTCATTTCAGCTCTACCCCCTCAGATTTACAGCGACTGCACTTCCAAGTGCACTTTCAGTGCAATTTCAAGTACACATTGCACTTGTAGTTTGCACTTCTAATGCAAAGTGGATTTGCCTTTCGTAAATAACCCCCATAGTTTTAATTTCCCTGAAATTTGAAGGGCAGTATAAGGCCCCTTTCACACTGGGGCGGGAGGTGCGTTGACGGTATAGCGGCGCTATTTTTAGCGCCGCTATACCATTGGAATTGCGGCGTATTCGGCCGCAAGCGGTGCGGTTTTAACCCCCACTAGCGGGCAAAAAAGGGTTAAAACCGCCAGCAATATGCCTCTACAGAGGCACATTGCCGGTGGTATAGCCACAGTGTCCCATTGTTTTCAATGGGAAGGAGCGGTGGAGGAGCGGTAAACACACCGCCCCTTCAACGCTCCAAAGATGCAGCTAGCAGGACTTTTGGAGCGGTCCCGCCCTCGGGCTTTCACACAGGGCAGGGCAGGAGTTTTTCAGGCGGTATTTAGGCGCTATTTCTAGTACCTGAAAAACTTCTCAGTGTGAAAGGGGCCTAATTGTCGTTTTGGCCTTTTTAAAAAAGTTTTACCAATATACAAGGAACACCAAGCAAAACCTGTTTGTTTTGTTGTCAAAATAGAAAACAAATATTTCATCTAATAATTTAGTATTCAAAACAAACACAGCCGCCCCTTTTTTAATAAGCTCAGCGAATATCCAGTTGAAAAGTCATTAGGGGTTAAGTTGCTAAAGGCAAATAGGCAAGGGAATTTGACCCAGGTCTTGGTGAATGTGGTGAAGTTTCACTTTGCTACAAATACCCAATCCCATGCAAGGAAAGAATAAACAAAAAAAAAACAAATTTTTACTTACACATCATCATTGGATGAAGTCAGAAGATTCACCTCCTTTACTAAACTCTGGGGCAAATTCCCTTGCAAAGTGAACAGCCTATTTATCTTTAGTAAATCAGCCCTGTTAGTCTTTACGCTTCCAAAAAGGAATTGTGGTAAATCTGAAACATGTATGACTGAGCTGTCATGTGTGAAAACCTAATCCAAGACTCAATAAATAAGTAACCTGTTAGAGCCGGAGGATAGATTCAGAGGGCAGATACTGGGTCATTCATTATACTGAGAAAAAGACCTGTATGTATATGGACACCACAAATGTGCCATACACTGATAGAAATGACTGTTTGATAAGGACAAACTACTATGTTTGTGGAGCACAAGATCCCCAAGCACAGGTATCTCTACATTTTCTAAACAAAGGGCTAATTTACTGCCCTTCATAACTTTGGAGGGGCCAGACTATGACCAGTGGGAGTAGAAAATGCCCTGGCATCAGTAGGAATAAACAATTATATAGGCGTGGTGGTCAATGGGAGTAAAAAAAAATGTACATCATTGTTGCCAGTGGGCGGAATAGTGCCCCATCATCTGTGTCAGTGGGAGGTATAGTGCCCCATCATCTGTGTCAGTGGGAGGTATAGTGCCCCATCATTGGTGTCAGTGGGAGGTATAGTGCCTCATCATTGGTGTCAGTGGGAGGTATACTGCTTCATCATTGGTGTCAGTGGGAGGTAATAGTTTCCATTCATTGGTGTCAGTGGGAGGAACAGTGCCTCATCATTGGTGTCAGTGGGAGGAACAGTGCCTCATCATTGCTGTCAGTGGGAGGAACAGTGCCTCATCATTGGTGTCAGTGGGAGTTATAGTGCCTCATCATTGGTGTCAGTGGGAGGTATAATGCCTCATCACTGGCGTCAGTGGGAGGTAATAGTTTCCATTTATTGGTGTTAGTGGGAGGAACAGTGCCTCATCATTGGTGTCAGTGGGAGGAACCGTGCCTCATCACTGGTGTCAGTGGGAGGTAATAGTTTACATTCATTGGTGTCAGTGGGAGGTAATAGTTTCCATTCATTTGTGTCAGTGGGAGGAACAGTGCCTCATCATTGGTGTCAGTGGGTAAATTAGTTCCCCATCCCTAATACCAGTGGGAGGAATAGTACCTCATTATGGTGTCAGTGGGAGGAATAGTACCCCATGAGCCAAATAAAGGTAAGCAAAGGGCCACATCCAGCCCACAGATTGCAGACCCTGCCCTGCCCAAACAAGTGGTCATTTGAGCTATGGATTAAACAACGTTTTTTATTCTCAGGTTATATCTAGCCATGTACGGTATATCCAGATAAATGCAACTGATGTGACTGAGCATGTCATGTAACAATTTTGTCATGTACAGGTGCAGTCAGAATTGCATCCAATTGCCACATTGAAAAAAAATGTTGTAACCAACAGACAATCACTATCTTCTCAATGAAAGCAAGAAAAAATAAATGTTTTGATGTGTGTGTATGACTAACGTCCATCAACTGATTCAGAAACAAGGTCATGGTGGATTCCAGTGGCACATTTGAGGACTGGGAGATGTCTCACCACCCAACATGTTCAGTAAGTAAGATATCTGCCCATGTAAGACCACTCTAAAAAGTTACATAGCCATACGAACATCTTAACATCATGCTGTGCCTGTGTCAACCTTCACTCTATGCCCAACCTTCCCTCTATAACCAACCTTCACTCTATGCCCAACCTTCACTCTATGCCCAACCTTCACTCTATGCCCAACCTTCACTCTATACCCAACCTTCACTCTATGCCCAACCTTCCCTCTATAACCAACCTTCACTCTATGCCCAACCTTCACTCTATGCCCAACCTTCACTCTATGCCCAACCTTCACTCTATACCCAACCTTCACTCTATGCCCAACCTTCACTCTATACCCAACCTTCACTCTATACCCAACCTTCACTCTATGCCCAACCTTCACTCTATGCCCAACCTTCACTCTCCAGTAACCGGGTACATCTATGGCAAAAGAGCCATTCAAACATCTGATCAGCAATCAACGAGTGCTCAGTTCCCTGATGCCTACTACCTTATGAATCATGATTTAGGATATATTACTGCATTCAATTAATCCTCAAAGATAACCTTATGCTGGCCAAACACCCAGCAATATTCAAGCAATTTTAGACACTTTTCAATAAAAAAAACAATCAACCATATTGAGGTAACCTACCACCAACAGTTGTATTTGCTTCATAGGGGTTCACTTACTAAAGGCAAATAGGCTCTTCACTTTGCAAGGGAAAGTGCATTTTGCAAAGGCATTTGCCCCAGAGCCTGAATATGCTGAAGTCTTACTTTGCAAAGAATAACCAATCACGTGCAAGGAAAATTAAAAAAAGAGCATTTTTGCTTGCATATGATTGGATGGTGGAACTCAACAGAGGTCCATCTCATTCACTAAGCTCCAGGGGAGTAATTCCCTTGCAAAATGCTTCTTCTCTTGCAAAGCAAATGGTCTATTATCCTTTTTTAAATCAAGCGCATCATTTTTTTTAATCAGAAGTGGTTGGTGGTAAGTTGAAGTGTTTGGCGGTATGTTGCCTTAATCTGTTTGGGTATTTTTGCATTTAAAGCTGGTTGCAACTGTCTGCAAACTGCTACATGTATGGCCAGCATTAGGATGGAAAGTGGCCATACAGAAATACACATTATACATGTACAGAAGTACACAGCATGGATTCCACTGGGGTAAAAAATGGCCTGTGCTATGTGCCTTGCATCTATGAGACTCCTTGTATCTTTCCAGCATGTCAGAACTGCTCCAGGATGCTTCCCTGTGGCATTTAGAGGCCTAACCTGCTGAGCCCTGCAGCCTTTCAGCTGTTCTGTGAGCGGTACCACAGAGGTAAGAGTCTCCTCCTCCTACAATTTCCTTCCTCAGAGCTAAATCAAGGCAGGGCTGTCTTAATGAGAGGGCACACCTGGGCACTGCCCAGGGGCCCCAGCTGCATGGGGGGCCTCTGCACTTTCCCCAAAGCAGCTGGTCCTTGAGCCCATTCTGCCCCGAAATTGGGGGCCCCCATGATGGCACTGAGAGCGATAGATACACAGGGGAGGCAGTCTGCCTCCTACCTACTTGATGTCTGTTTATCTGCACTGTCATCATTGTAGGGGCCCCAGAGCATTACTCTGCCCAGGGGCCCATGATGCTATTAAGACGGCCCTGAATCAAGGTAGGGTAGATAAGATAGTCCAAGACTAGCTGAGCAAAGGGAGACTCCCCTTTGCACAAGCCTGGCTTTTCTGCGCTAATCTATGCAACGCTATACTGGCACTTATCATGTAAGATGATCTGAATGATATGTAACCACACTGTTCTCACACGATCCTGTGATTTCATATACAGTACTATCCATGTATGCATCTCTAACATTCAACCATACTGGCACATACCCACCTTTGAAGTGGCAAAGCATTAGAGACGTTGCTTAGTCTGTCCCAGTCATTTATTAGTGATAATAGACAGATAATGTAAAGTATAGGAAGTGATGTTGCTTGCAGACAGCTTGTAATAGGGGAATCATTTAGTCCTCATACAGAATTTCATGGTATAAAGATATAAAATACATAGAGGTATCTCCAGACAGGTCAAGGGGTGACAATGCTTAATGTAGGTGATAATGTGAATACTGATGGCATTATCTGCTGTTTTGTTGGATAAAAAGTTTTTCGGAAGTTTGGAAGACGGAGGTGGGAGGGTCATAGTGGAGGAAGGAAAAACCTTCAATGAAAACATTAATAAATAAAAAATAAAAAAAGGACATACAGTAAAACCTTGGATTGCGAGCATAATTCGTTCCAGAAACATGCTTGTAATCCAAAGCACTTGTATATCAAAGCATTTTTTTTACAGGGTATAAAAGAGAAGAGAGGCACCTCTAAGTGTTGTACCTTCATTAAATGTAACCATATTGCTATACTTAGAGGCTCCACTCTTCTTTTTTATACTCAGTTGTGACATGACGCTACTCTTATATCAAGACATCGCTTGTATATCAAGGCAAAATGTATTAAAACATTTTGCTTGTCTTGCAAAACGCTCTCAAACCAAGGTTTTACTGTAGATGTATAGTATTGGTCACCTCTTCTCGTATGAATGGGATGTCCTGATCTCGTCTTTGTCCTGGGGGGTTACAAGACAAAACGGGGACAGAGAAGGACAGACACACACTGTATACATGCCCTGGGGTCACTGATTCCTACTCCATCTCAGGGGAAGGATTATTAAAAAGTGCAAGTCCCCCCCATGACACCTGGAAGAAAGGCGAAATCTCTTGGACTTTCCCAGGAAGCAGGGTCAGGGGGAAGGCAACTAATCCAACAACCAACTCTACTAGTGAATGGTGACCGGTGAGAGCTGTCAGCATGTGGTCCTAAAAAGACAAAAATATCCCAATCTCTAGAAACAATGGCCCCAAAATAAAGGAGCAGGCGTGGGCCAATTGTGCCATTGCCCCCTAGACTACCCGGAATAGCCCTTTGCCATGCTGAGGTCACAATTCACTATTTATAAAACAGGGAAAGCTTTGAGGGTTTGAATTACAAGGTTTATAAATAAAAGAAAAGAAGAGGCTTGCTCAGCCCCCCCTGCTCCTAGCAATGTGAGGAAAGAAGAAGAAATTGTACTTACCGCACTCTCTGAATGGTGCACCCAATACACCAGCAGCAAAGCCAGGACCCCGACACCGGGCAAACTCTGCAAATGTCCCAACCTCATTCTTCACAGCACCAAGGACTCAGCACCAAGGACTTAGTAGCAAGGACTTAGTAGCGACTCCACATACAAGGCTCAGGCTGAGGAGCTGACATATTCTGGGGAGAGGATGCAGCAAGTCCCGGGGGAGGGGGACAGACAGAGAGGGAGAGAGAGCACAGGGGCCACCCGACACCTCCAACACAGACCTGCCAACTGCTCCGCACTCTTCCCAATACACGGCGGATCACCGGCTTATTATCCTTCCGCCTGCACTGCTCCCCAGGCTCATGCAATAAGCTGCTCTCTCTCATACAGCTCGCCTCCCTCTCTTTCCTTTTCTCAAAATTAATGAAGATTTTTTTTTTTTGCTGCCGATAGTGACCCCCTCCTCCTGCAACTCCCCACCCACCCCCAACACCCGCCCCCCTGCCTAATAAAGAGACCTGATGGCATCCCAGGAACTTATTTGTCTGCGGAGGGAACTAGTCTCGCTTTACCTTGTAATTGAAAACTAATATTTGTCCTTTACACAGCAATTAAGACCTTTCTGCTGAATAAATAATCGTGTCATCGCAGATCGGGTGGGCTCTCTGAGGGGGATCACTGATCACATGGGATGGTCTGCTCTACTTTTACAACTTTGCATCACTTGCTGGATCAGGAGGGATCCATCCCCTTATCATGTATAGGGAAAGGGACATATAACACACAAGACATGATCATTGCAAGGATCCCTACTGATAAACAGATACAGGATCAGGAGGGATCCATCCCCTTATCATGTATAGGGACAGGGACATATAACACACAAGACATGATCATTGCAAGGATCCCTACTGATAAACAGATACAGGATCAGGAGGGATCCATCCCCTTATCATGTATAGGGACAGGGACATATGTAACCCACAAGACATGATCATTGCTATGATCCCTACTGATAAACAGATACATGATCAGGAGGGATCCATCCCATTATCATGTATAGGGACAGGGACATATAACCCACAAGACATGATCATTGCAAGGATCCCTACTGATAAACAGATACAGGATCAGGAGGGATCCATCCCATATCATGTATAGGGACAGGGACATATAACACACAAGATATGATCATTGCAAGGATCCCTACTGATAAACAGATACATGATCAGGAGGGATCCATCCCATATCATGTATAGGGACAGGGACATATAACACACAAGACATGATCATTGCAAGGATCCCTACTGATAAACAGATACAGGATCAGGAGGGATCCATCCCCTTATGTATAGGGACAGGGACATATGTAACCCACAAGACATGATCATTGCAAGGATCCCTACTGATAAACAGATACAGGATCAGGAGGGATCCATTCCCTTATCATGTATAGGGACAGGGACATATAACACACAAGACATGATCATTGCAAGGATCCCTACTGATAAACAGATACAGGAGGGATCCATCACCTTATCATGTATAGGGACAGGGACATATAACACAAGACATGATCATTGCTATGATCCCTACTGATAAACAGATACAGGATCAGGAGGGATCCATCCCCTTATCATGTATAGGGAAAGGGGCATATATAACACACAAGGCAAGTCATGATCATTGCAATGATCCCTACTGACAAACAAGATAGTGATAGAGGATCAGAAGTGATACATCCCTATCATGGTAGGAAAGGAGACATATATTATATAAAACACAAGTCATGGTCATAGCAATGATCCCTACTGATAGTAATAGGGGATCAGGAGTGATACATACTTATCATGTTAGGAGAGGGGACATATAAAGATTTTAAAACACAAAACAGATCATGATCATTGCAGGGATCCCTACTGACTGACACAGGATCAGGAGTGTTACACTCTTATACTAATACATGTTAGGAATGATGCATCCTTATCATCTTAGGAACGGGAATATATATTATATAAAACACTAAAGAAGTCATGATCATTGCAAGGATCCCTAATGACAAACATAAACTCATACAAGATCAGGACTGATACATACGAGAGGGGGACAAATGTATATTTTATAACACAAAACAAGTCATGATCATTGCAGGGATCCCTACTGACAATCAGAAATGAATAAACTCTGCAGGACAACGATGATCGGTTATAAATGATCACCCCATAGGACATGTATGAAGTGACAGTTACATGAATATTGTCGGTAGTGATCACCCCATAGGACATGTATGAAGGTTTTGTTACATGAATCTTGTAGGTGAAATGAGTAGAGAGTGATGTGAGCAGCACAGTGCACTGTGATCAGCCAGAGAGGGCCAGTGATTGACAGGCGTTGGCCACGCCCCTCTCCTCCATGCCTAGTGTGTGCAGGCTGTGCCGTCCATGGAAGGATAGGTCCTCCAGGATCGGGCAGAGAAGTGTATGCAGGTAGTCGCAGCACTCCGACCTCCAGCACTTTTCTTCCTCTCTCCCTCCTAAATCTTTCCCCCGGCTGCAGTCTAACGAGCTGTCCCCCTTTCTTTGTTCCAGCCGCCCCCCCTCCCGGGACACCCCTCCTAAACTTTGTTCGCCGAGCTCGGAGAGGAAGCCTTCAATGAGCCAGCGGGACAGACCACTGTGACTTGTGAGGATCGCAGGGGGGACACATTGCACCGAGATGATTACACGGTAAGTTGCCAGGGTCAGGGGGGCTGATCGGCCAATTGCCGGCGAATAAAATGTAACTTTGGCTTGTCTGTGCCTTTCAGGCTGTCTTTGCTGCTGCTTCTGGCTGTCTGCTTCGCTGCCGACCTGGTACAAGCGGTAAGTGCACCGAGGTGGATACTCGTCTAGTTTTCTTTCTTTCGAGGACTTTTTCCTTTATTTTTGTTTACCGGTTTCCTCCAGATTACTTTTGTTTAGTAAAGTGCATGTCAAAGTAGTGTCCTTGTTAGTTATAAATAGTAATAAAACCTGGTATGGTATGGTAAATATTTAGATGGTGACATTTGTGTTACATTCTCTATAGTGATTATTATATCATGTGTGATATATACAGTACTCTATAGAATGCCTGATCCAATGGGCTAGACTGAGAACACTGCATCCAATCTTCCCTATATAACACATCTGAAGTTCACATTGCACTTTATCAATCTACTTGCCTGATAATAAGAACCAAATGGATGTATACAACTCCTACTACCCTAAAGTTACATTCTGCATGATTAAAGTCATGACTTTGTGGATGTAAAGGGTTAATGTCATTCCTTTATTTATACCTTTTTTGCCTAATTGCAGCCTAGGCTAATGTACGATTTCTATATTATAGGATTTATGAACACGAATATAATACACATACTGTACTGTCAGATCTTGCTACTTATGTATCTTTTAGGATGTCAGTTTTGTGTCATAGTATTTATTTATTTAAATGTTGTTAATGCAACATTGCTACTATAGAATGTTATCCAGAGAGCAGCACCTTGCTGTGTTCCGCTACAAGTGCCCCAGTGCGAAGATCTTGGTCTAGTGACAGCGCTGGAGGAGCCAGAGCTTCCTAAATATTGACCTTGGGTCAAAACCGGGCTGGCGAAATATAGATGTGGGCAAAGCAATCACAGTGTGATGCCATGTCTGACATCATTTGTTAATCTAGGTTACTTTGCTATTAGACTTATTACATGAGACAATGCTTTATAAGGCAAGCAGCCGTACACTCGTCTTCAGGGCATGCGTTTTCTTGTGCGTCCACTTACTAGCTTTGTATAGGAGGATCACAACTGTTACAAAGCAGTTATTACAAATGCTGACTTGTATATTATCTTTTTTAACAATAATCCAGCTGGAGACACCAGGGTTGGTTTACTTAAAGCATATATGGGGCCAGATCCACAGAAGAATTACGCCGGTGTATCTATTGATACGCCGCGTAATTTCAAATTTTGCGCGTCGTATCTTTGTTCTGTATCTACAAAACAAGATACGACGGCATCTCGGATGGATCCGACAGGCGTACGTCTTAGTACGCTGTCGGATCTTAGGTGCAATTTTTCGGTGGCCGCTAGGTGGCGTTTCCGTCGAATTCCGCGTCGAGTATGCAAATTAGCTAGTTACGGCGATCCACGAACGTACGTCCGGCCGGCGCATTTTTTTACGTCGTTTGCGTTCGGCTTTTTCCGGCGTACAGTTAAAGCTGCTATATGGTGGCGTACTCAATGTTAAGTATGGCCGTCGTTCCCGCGTCCAATTTTGAATTTTTTACGCCGTTTGCGTAAGTCGTTCGCGAATCGGGATTTGCGTAGAATGACGTCACCGTCATGAGCATTGGCTTGTTCCGGGTTAATTTCGAGCATGAGCACTGGGATACCCCCACAGACGGCGCATGCGCAGTTAAAAAAAAACGTAGTTTACGTCGGGTCATAACGTATTTACATAAAACATGCCCCCATCACAGAGATTTGAATGGCGCGCCATTACGCCGCCAAAGATACACTACGCCGCCGTAACTTACGGCGCAAATTCTTTGAGGATTTGAAAAACAAATTAAGTTACGGCGGCGTAGTGTATCTTGGATACGCTGCGCCCGGCGGATTATTGCGCGAAGGTATGTGAATCTACCCCAAACTGTTCACATTGCAGGAAAGTTGCACTTGGCAAGGGTATTTTCCCCCAGAGTTTAGTGAATAGGGCGAAGCTTTGCTGACTTTCATCATCCAATCACAAGCAAGCAAAGATGCTGTTTTTTTTTTCCTTGAACGTGATTGGGTATTCTTTGCAAAGTGGGATTTACTCAATTTTGGGGCAAATTACCCTGCAAAGTGCAATTTCCTTGTAAAGTGAACAGCTTATAGTAAAACAACCCCTATAGGACTAAAAGGCAATATATTGTATATTTGTGTGTGCTTGTATACGACAAAGTGATTTTGAGACAGCACCACCACTTTGTCCCATACACACATACACACAGACACACACTAATATACAGTATGGGCTAGATTCACAAAGAGTTATGCCGGGGCATATCAGTAGATACGCCGACGTAACTCGGAATCTAAGCCCGTCGTAAGTTTAAGTGTATGCTCAAACTGAGATACACTTAAACCTAGCTAAGATACGACGGCCTGCACCGTCGTATCTTAGGGTGCAATTTTTCCGCTGGCCGCTAGGTGGCGCTTCCGTTGATTTCGGCGTAGAATATGTAAATGACTAGATACGCCGATTCACGAAACGTACGCTTGCCCGTCGCAGTAAAGATATGCCGTTTCCGTAAGGGATACACCGCGTAAAGATAAAGCTGCCCCCTAGGTGGCGTAGCCAATGTTAAGTATGGCCATCGTTCCCACGTCGAAATTTGAACATTTTACGTCGTTTGCGTAAGTCGTCTGTGAATGGGGCTGGACGTAATTTACGTTCACGTCGAAACCAATACATCCTTGCGGCCTACTTTGGAGCAATGCACACTGGGATATGTACACGGACGGCGCATGCGCTGTTCGTAAAAAACATCAATCACGTCGGGTCACCACTATTTACATAAAACACGCCCCCCTCATCCTCATTTGAATTAGGCGCGCTTACGCCAGCCCCATTTACGCTAAGCCGCCGTAACTTAGGAGGCAAGTGCTTTGTGAATGCCTCTCTGATTTACGGCGGCGTAGCGTAAATACGATACGCTTCGCCGCCTTAACAATGCGCCCGGCTACCTGAATCTAGCCCTATGTTGCCTTTTAGACCTATAGGGGTTGATTTACTACAGCAAATAAGCTGTTAGTGGGACATTTATAGAACTGACTTTGCAGTCCGAGTAAGAATTTTCTTCTTCAGTAATACATTTAATCCGCATATTTAATCAGAATATTGGGATTTTTATTTCTTCCAAGCTTTCAGTTATGTCAGGCTTCAGGGCTGGCCTCACGCTAATGCATTTATATGTGCGAGGAATCGTTTTACAGGTTTTTGACTAAAGCTAGGGAGGGTGCGTCCTGTATTAAGATTTATATAAAATCCATGTATGGTGCTATACTCATGTTTTTTACACCGTTCTTATTATCTTTATGGCAGACAGCTTTTTGTCAAAAGGCAAAAAAAAAAACTGCTGCTTGAACTGGATGAAAATACAGAAAATATGTATCGTGCCACTTTCTATGACAGAGGTCTCATCATGCAGGGTGCATGCATTTTCTTAAAGTGGAACTGCACTGCATCTGAGCACCACAAACCAAAAATGCTATTTAATTCATTTTTTTTTTCACAAGAAAATTTTATTCATTTTTAATATTCAAAACAAACTCCCCATTCACCCATGTTGCAATGCTTTATATTGCTGAGAAATTACTTAAAAAAAACACCCCCTAGCATTTCTGACCATGAGCATCTTGAGTAAGGGCAGATGAGTCATGTAGCATTTACTTCCTGGAATCCATCTGCCCTTAAAGCCGTGGTTCACCCTCCTTAACATTATTATACCATTACATCCGGCATCGTAGCGCGAGCTACGGTATGCCGGTCTTAAATTTTTAATCCCCGTACTCACTGTGCTATCGATCATTGAAGTTTCCGACTCCCGCGGGGAATGGGCGTGCCTATGGAGAGGGAGGATGATTGACGGCCGGCTCTGGCACGTCACGCTCCCCGAAGACAGCCGGAGTAGGTCTCGGCTCTTCACGGCGTCTGCGCACAGGCTATGCGCAGGCGCCGTGAAGAGCCAAGCCTATTTCGGCTATTTCCGGAGGAGCGTGACGTGCCAGGGCCGGCCGTCAATCACCTTCTCTCACCATAGGAACGCCCATTCCCCGGAATCTTCAATGATCCATATCACAGTGAGTACGGGGATAAAAAATGTAAGACCGGCATACCGTAGCTCGCGCTACGATGCCGAATGTAATGGTATAATAAAAAAAAACATTTTTTTTTTTTTTAACAGGGTGAACCCCCGCTTTAACTCAGGTATGTAGGCAGGAGGATGTGCTTAGCTCAGAAAACTCCTCCTTTCCTCCCCTCCTGAAGACTCCTGGGATGTATGACATCATTTGCCTAGACCTGGAAACCAGGAAGTAACTGAAGAAATGTAAAAAAAAAAAGTTTCAAATAAGTAATATTATATATTTTCCTATCTATTTACTAATGCTAGAGGCATAAGGATTACAAAATATATAATAATAATATATAATAATAATAGTGTTCACTGAGAGATTGAAATGCAGTATTTAAAGCAGCCCTGTCAGTCGGCTGAAAAAGAAAATGTCAGTTCCCTGAAACAGAAGAGCTGTTTTACTCACCTCTACAAAAGCCCATGTCTCCTACCTTCACTCTATTCAACTCTGCAGCATTTGTAACTTGTTGGAATGTTGGTTGCCTCTGTCCCCTGTTGTGCGCTCTGCTTCTAACTCCTAACCTCTATGTCACTATGGGGTTTATTTACTAAAACTGGAGAGTGCAAAATCAGGCTCAGTTCTGCTTGGAAAACAATCAGGTTTTATTGTCAAAGCTTAACCACTTCAGCCCTGGAAGATTTGGCTGCCCAATGACCGGGCCATTTTTTGTGATATGGCAATGCGTCGTTTTAACTGACAATTGCGCTGTCTTGCGACGCTGTACCCAAACAAATAGAGCTTTCTTTTGGTGGTATTTGATCATCTCTGCTTTTTTTTTTTGTGCTATAAACAAAAAAAGCGACAATTTTGAAAAAAAACACAATATTTTGTACTTTTCGCTGTAATAAATAGCCCCATTTTTTTATTAAAAGGCACATTTTTTCCTCAGTTTAGGCCGATATGTATTCTTCTACATATTTTTGGTAAGAAAAATTGCAAAAAGCGTATATTATATGGTTTGCACAAAAGTTATAGCCTCTACAAAATAGGGGATAGATTTATGGCATTTTCATTATTATTATTTTTTTTACTAGTAATAGCGGCAATCTTTTTGGGACTGCGACATTATGACAGACATAGAAAAAAGAGTAACCGCTCAGATGTGACCAAAAAGCCTCCTCACTGGATCCAAACCATGGGTGCCGGCAATGCAATGGTAATGCAAAAAATACAGAGGAAAACTTGGACAGCCGCACTCCAAAAAACGTTCCTTTTTTTTTAAACAGGTCACAAAAAATACATGCCACAGCAAAAAATAGAACAGAAGCTGACGCGTTTCACACTGTAGCTCAGTGTTTAATCATAGCTAATATCGGACATTTTTGGGACCATTGCCATTTACACAGTGAGCAGTGCTATAAAAATGCACTGATTACTGTGTAAATGTCACTGGCAGGGAAGGGGACTTTTACTAGTCTGTCACACAATCATCTGTTAGAATAATAAATAATAATAAAAATATAAATAAAAATATATAATTGCACTGGATGAGCTAGTAGATTAACCTGCTACCAGCGGAGTTGCACTAATTTGTGTGCTTATTAAAAGCTACAAAAAGCCTTGCTTCTTTCCCTCGCCTCTCCGCGGCGCTGGCATTGCAATGGGGTCTTAGGACAGGAAGTTGAACCACCTAGAACCAGGAACTAGGCAGATTATGAAATTTGCCTAGTAACAGCCAGATAGAAGTGAGTAAAATATCTATATATGGATATATATATATCTATATATAGATATGTTTTGTCTTGAATCTCTAGTTTAAATCAAACAGGTTGTTTTACAAGGTGAGGCTTTACATATACGTTAAGATCACTTATTAACCTAAATATACCTACTGAAATAAAAATAGGGGGTAGACAATAAACTGGATTTTTGCCAAATGGAATTTGATATAAATAAGTTCCCGAAAGAATTACAGCTAACTATAGGGTGTTATATGCCTGTAGATGGTGAAATCATACAAACTTGTTGGAACAGTTCTGGTCGTATGAACTGCGGGCAAAGCGGGGAAAATGCAGCCTTTTCTTGTCAAACACCGCAGGCTCAATTCACAAAGAGTTATTTTACTCTTAAAAACTGAGATAAAATAACTCTTTGCCCGCATAGCAAATTTTTGCACACATTATTTTGCAATTAAAAAAATGCTATTAAAATAAAGCATGAGTTAATTTCATCAAATGTGAGGTATTTTACTCATAAAACCATGCAGTATTTTATCCCATGACATGATGGGATGGATACAGTGGACAAGGATTAGAACCCCTGTCATTTTTAGTACTAATAAAGAGATAAAATAGTTTAAACTGTAGAAATATGCCAGCTCACTAAGTCAGTGCGGTCCCTGCAGCATATGTATTAATAGAAAAGAAAAAATGTGACTAGAATAACAGTCAAAGGGAGGCTGCTTTCACAAGACACATGTAGTGTATACAAAAATAACAAGTTCAAGTACAGTAAGTAAATGTAAGTAAATACAAAATATCTTTATAAATGTCAAATATTGAATGAAAATAGTTTTAAAAATCACACACACATATAAATACAGTTTTTCCACCAATAAAAAAGACAGCTTTGTCATTGGAGAGATTTGCCTTCACTTCCTGTCCCATAGCCAAAACAGGAAGAGAGAGGAACTTCAGGCAAAGTAAAATAATTTTGTGTTTTTCCATATCTAGGTTTCTATGCATTACTGTTGAGAAAGTGATCCAAATAGGTTGAGACTTCTCCGAATTGGCTATTATATTTTTACGTTCCTTAAATATCTCATGCCTGGACCACTACTTAATTAACCCATAATTTCCTTAGTGAATTGACTTTAATGCTGTTTTATTGAGTTTACTGAGCTATTTACCTCATGTTTTTGGTTTGTGAGGTAAATACCGTAACACATAATGTAATAGTGAATTGACATTTTCAGCCTCTCATGAGATAATTGGAGAAACTGTGTCACCTGATTCAATTATCTCATGAAATATTCTTTAGTGAATTGAGCCCTGTGTTTGAAAAGAATGGCAGTTGATGTGTGCCGTTAAAGTGTTTGTTAAGCCTCTACTCTAAAATCCTCCCATCCCCTCTGTAACATAACAATATGTCTCCTTGTGTTATATAAAAATTATGCCGATCTGTACCTAGATCAGAGTGGCTTGTGTGACTCCTCAGCTCTCTCCTCTGCCAGGCTGACAGCTCCAGTGGGCCAAGCACTCTCGATGATGTCAGCCGGGGAGGAGGGGAAGAGAGGAAAGAGAGTGCAGAGGAATCATGTGAGATGCTGTGATATAGGTAAATCGCCATATTTTTTTATAAAACATAGGCACAAGGACACATATTGTTATGTTACAGAGGGGATGGGAGGATTTTATAGTAGTTATGAGAGCAGCAGGAGGGGAGGGGGCAGGCGCTGACACAAGCAGACAGGCCAGGACGGGGGGGGGGGTTTGGTTAAGGACAGAGAAGGACAGACCAGGGCTGCGGAGGCACGTAAACTGGCCACAATGTCAGGGTTCAGCAGCCATGATAAAACGTGGTCAGTTTACAATGGAGAGGGCATAGCCAGGCAGGATCAGACAGGTTTTTTAGGTGATAGAAGGGGCCAAATTACACAGCACAATCACTGTGCTGTATAACATGCTTTAAGAGAACAGGATCTGTTTTTTTTTTTTTTTAGGTTAACAAACACTTTAATGTTTTTGCATGATTAGATTCCCTATTTTTAAAAACAATATCAAGTCTCTCCTTTTCTAAACTAACTGTGGATGGCCATACATTTTAGGTACAAATGAGATAACTGGGATAACTGACACTGTGTCAGGAAGCAAAATGTGATATTTAGGCGTGGTGATACAGAAAGCAAAGATAGGGGTTCTAACATTCCACATGCTATCCAAAATGTAAAAAAAAAAAGGTTTTGGCTGGAGCTCCAGTTCAGTTTAAATATTTCTTTGTTCTGTTTTTTTGTGTTCAGGTTCAGTGCAACACAAATATAAGCTTGATAGTATGTATAGTTCATTACAGAATCGAAAAGGTATCCGAGTCCCTATGACCCCTTTCACACTGAGGGCGTATTGCAGGCGCTATAGCGTTAAAAATAGCGCTTGCAATCCGCCCTCAAACAGCTGCACCATTGTCTCCAGTGTGAAAGCCCGAGGGCCCCGCTAGCGCCCATAGCATCGGCGGAAAAAATAGTGGAGTTTTACCACCAACGCTATGAGCGGCTCAGTGTGAAAGAGCTCTAAGGGCCAGCAGAGCAGGTCCCCACCTGGTAATTTTTGTCAGCTGTCACCGGGGTCTCCGCGGTCATATTTTGATTTAAAATCTGAGCCCTTTCTAGAATATGTGGAGGAATGGTGGATTTTCAATGATGGGAAATAGGCGACCCAAGCTGCTAAAAGGTAGGATGCATTTCTTATTTTTTAGAGAGGGACAGTAAAAGGCTGAGGTGACAAATATATACGTCAATGTGCATAGTAAAGATAGCCTTCCAAAAGGTGGCAATTACGTGAATATTCATGTAGGTACCATTCTCTCTGGAGATCTCCAGAAAGAGCAAAGAATTAATGAGTTTAGGTAACTACCGGAGATGTGCCCCAGTATCCTCCAATATAGCGGCCATAGATTGGAGACAAGACAAATAAAATCACATACTTTTTATTATACAAAAGGTAAAAAGTATAGGAATAATAATTATGTTGCCCCAACATAGGGGAATGGTAGAACATTATACATAGAATATGCAAAGTATTCAGTTACATATATAGGTACAATCCATACGATGTATGTGATGTGCTATCGTCTGTTCGGTCAACGTTTCACCAACCATTTGGCTTCCGCAGGACTCAGACATAGACTTGCTGGATTGCCTAGATTAACATAATATTAGTACAAGTAGACAAAACATTATGATATGTGTCATTTAGCCATAACAATCTATTATCCACACCTACAGGTAGACACATTGCCTTTAGACATAAACATGATACCAGTGTTATCAAATTTCTAGCCCTTGAACATACCCCTAAAAATCCGAGAGGTGGGGATTGGGATAAAATAATTCTTCAACGCGAAGCCAGATGGATTTCCCCACACGTCTATGGTATTTACCATACCAATCTCTTTGTAATTTTGGATGAAGGTCGAAGTCTTTCATCGATCCTATAGCTAAGAATCAATGGGTAGATACAGCTTTACTTAAAGTGAGTCTGATACCAGAGGGAGCGTCTTATAAATCTTTTCCTGAAAGTAAGAAAACATGGACATTATTTGAGCTTCCTTTTAAATGCACTAGCCCATAACAACCAAAGTCTTGTGCAGAACTGACTTTTTGCTGAATACATTTTGCTGTGGATGAACACACTAAAAAATAACATGTTCTATATCTAAACTCCGATGGAATTCATCGGAATTTCCCGATGAAACTCCGATGGGGCTACACACGATCGGAATATCCGATGGAAAAAGTCAGTCTGACTTTTTTCCATCGGAAATTCAGATCGTGTGTATGCGGCATTACATTTTACATTTTTGTTGCTTTTGTTTAAGTCTAGTGGGTCAAAAACATGTTGCAATCACATCTAAGGTAGCATATGTGCCTTTTCCAAAAATTGAAAATATTGTGATTTGCATTGTCATGTGACTGAAGTCGCATCTGAAATGGCACTAGTGTGAACAAGGCCTTAGGGCACGTTACCACAGGCTTTGTGCTTGTGCAAATGCGGGTGTATTCTGCTTGCACATAAGATCAGTTTGGGATCTGTCTGAGATCAGAGATTGCTCAGAGATCATTGGCAGATACATTTTCCCTGCAGGGGACTTCTTTCTTACCTTCATTTGACCTCCGTCTAAGCTTCATCAACCTTAAAGTGGTTCTAAAGCCTAAACATTTTTTATCTTAAAGTGGTTGTAAACCTCAGACATGAAATATGAATAAAGTATATCCCTCCCCATAGCATGTACTTGTCTCAATTAAGAGCACTTATGCCCTGTACACACGTCCGGTTTTCCCATCGGAATAAACTCTGGCGGTTTCCGTCAGATTTCCGCTCAAGCTGTCTTGCATACACACGGTCACACCAAATTCCGACTGTCAAGAACGTGGTGACGTACAACATTACGACGAGCCGAGGAAAATTAAGTTCAATGCTTCCGAGCATGTGTCGTCTTGATTCTGAGCATGCATGGTTTTTAGTCCATCGGAATTGCATCCGGACGAACAGAAATTCAGATTTTTTTTTCATCGGAAAAATTGAGAACATGTCCTCTATCTAATTCCGTTGGAATTTTCGATGAAAAAAGTCAGATGGGGCATACACACGGATGGAATAACCGATGAAAAGCTTCCGTCTGACTTTTTCCGTCGGAAATTCTGCTCGTGTGTACAAGGCATTAGTGTAATTTCTGTAGCAGATCTTTCCTCCCCGCCTCCCCAGAACCCACAGGCCTTGCTGAGGCAGTGGGAGCCATTAGCTCCCTCTGCTGTCAGTCAAATCCTGTGACAAGGGAGCTGTGGGACAGGGCTGAGTTGCGCTGTCTGTGTCTATCGACGCAGGCAGCGTAACTCGCGATCGAGCCTGCAGGTGCATACCCATAGCAAGTGGCTTGCTATGGTGGCATACAAAGAAGTGGAGGAGCCTAGAGTGTCATTGGGGGACCCAAGGAGGTTTGGGGACGCTCTGTGTAATACCATTGCACAGAGCTGGCAAGTTATTACATGTTTTATTTTTATTTTTTAATTGACTTTACAATAACTTTAAGTTCAAGTAAAAAAAAAGTACAGTTAACTACCAGTTGTTGTATTTAGTGCATGTAAACGGTGAAATCATACAAACTTGTTGGAACAGTTTCTACTTGGCTGTGGCATTCTAAAAATATATTAAAAAATAATTATGTTTAATTATAAGGAGGTATGACTTCAACACAGAGGTAATATATTCATGGTTGTCACTTCAGGGCAGGTAAATTCTGTTAGAAGGAAGACAGTAAAGAATATATGGGGGAGCAGACACACACAGAAGCTGTGCATAGTAACCAATCAGCTTCTTAGTTTTATTGTCAAACCTTTGCCGTTTTTCACCGAATGCATTCTATGTATTAAGGTAAAAAACCTTATGTGCTGCAGCAGCGCCCCCACGCCCCCCCTTTTTTCTTACCTGAACCCCATTATTCCCACATCGGGATCGAGCAAACCAGCTCCGGCCGGTGTCTTGTGTCCTGATTGGATAGATTGACAGCAGCACAGCCATTGGCACCCACTTCTGTCAATCAAATCCAATGACCTGGGTGCTGGGGGGTGGATTTTTGTCCCTCTGTCTATGTGTAAGGATGCAACAGCAGGACACTAGAGCACGCCCACACGGGTGTCCACGAAGGAGAGCGCTTCTAAAATGCACAGTATAGGGAAAATACATTTGTTGCCTGTTATCCCTGTGGAATCATGCATCCTTCCTTGATACAGAAATACAATGTCTCATTTTCATATATGAAGAGCATTGTGGCCTTGCATTTGGCATGCGTTTAGAAAGTACATCAAATGCAGGTCAGCCAAATCCCATAGACACCCTCCAGTTTTCTGTCAGGGATCTCACTGCATATCCTAATGCCTGACATTCCCAGGCTGGCTGAGGAAGAAGGCAAGATGGCAGCACCTATATCAAGCTTTTCCTTGTTATGTAGAAACTAGTGCATCCACTGACAACTACATGACACTAATTAAAGTAAAGAGAGTCTTCCCAATCCATTAAGGAATTAAATTGAGCCTGTTCCTACTTGTACGGGATCACTTAAAGTGGAATTAAACCCATCAATTTAACTGTTTCCCAAAACAGTTACATTCAAGGCATTCCATGAATGATAATTGTCAGTTACTTGTGTTCTCAATTCAACCGTCAAGACATAAAAAGGCTGATATCATAACTGATCACATGTGCAGCACCATGACAACTGCAGTTCAAACAAAAGATAAGATGGCAGCTTCCTTGATTGTGAGTCCCAGTTCACACAAATGCACGGTGCAGGATTCGCAGCGATTCCTGCGTGTTTCCTGCACTGCATCACAATCGCAGTCCGTTATTGCGAACCATTGTGGGTGTCAATGTTAAGTTATTGACACCCCAAAAACAGTTTGCAAAATGCAGTGCGATTGGCTGAATTAGATGACATGGGTGTGAACACCCATGCAGTCCAATTCCAGTGTGGCAAAAAAAAAGGTGGATATACCTTTTTCGTGCGGGTGCGGTGCGATTTGAGCCATACAAATTGAATGGGCTCAAATCGCACTGCAAAGAATCACATCTGATTGGAACGGAATGGGGTGCAATTTCTGTTTGAATCACATTGTACACTGAGACTAAATGATAGGGGGGGTTTAGTTCCCATTTAACTCCAGACATCCCTACCTTCCTTTCACTTACCTGCTGCCACCACCAAGAGTAAAGAGACACACAGACCTTAGATGCAGCGTGTACCTCCTTTCCACTGCGTGGTGTTTACATGGATTTTTCAACAATCCACTTGTATTCTAGAGCTGCGGCCCCCAACCTTTTTGGCACGGGGAACCAGTTTCATGGAAGTAAATGTTGCCAAGGACCAGGGGGGGGGGAGTTGGGGGTTAACGGGGAAATTGGTGGCGCGTGATTTGTTGGCCAATGGCTGGTGTTAGTGTTAGTAAAAGAAATAATGCGATTTAATCATCCCGACACCATGCTTGACATGGTGTCAGGATGATTGAATCATATTATTTCTTTGACTAAATTGTAATATATAATGAAATTGTTCTACTCACCATAATGCAGAATCACTGGTAGCCCTGAGCTTGTCACTTGCCACTGTTGCCTGCCACCAGATTCAGCTTGTCATTTGCCACCCATAGCCCACCACCAGATGCAGCATGCCACTTTTCACTTATAGGCCGCTGCTAGATGCAGCATGCCTCTTGCCACCCATAGCCTGCCACCAGATGCTGTGTGCGAACAGCCACTAGATGCAGCATGCCACTTGCCACCCATAGCCTGCCACCAGATGCTGTGTGCGAGCAGCCAGTTGTCTGCGCCTCCTTTCCGGCTCCCCTTCCAAACACAGGTCAAAGAGACTTCTATTGTGCCTTTGTTTACAGCAGCTCCAGAGCAGGCTGGCCTTGCATTGCCTTTGCTCAACAAGGTCTGACACACTGGAGCCCAGGGAAGGTAAATGCTCCTCCCGCTGCTAGCTGCCTCGTGGCGATTCGATACCCCCCTTTTTCCACCAAATAGCTCATCTCCAGGCAGCCACCATGATGCCCCCAGATGTGCCTCCTCCAAGTGGCAGTGTGGCCCAGCTTCTGTCAGGCCATGGACCAGTACCGGTCTGCGACCCGGGGGTTGGGGATCCCTGCTGTAGAGACCAAACTAGGTCATATAGGGTTTTTGCAGAAATGCTAAAATAGTAAACTCATACTTGCCAATGACTTGGCAGTTTGGTTACCCCAACAGAGTTGGGATGCTAATTTATTATATGCATGGGTGGCCTGACCATGTACTGAGTCCAGATGTGATCATGCCAGCTGTATCACCCATCCCATGTATGTATCTGATCAAGCTAGCTATTTTTTGCTCGCCTCTCTATGTTCTATCTATGTGACTCCAGGTAGTGGTGTTTCTGGCCTATAACTTTGCACTTTGTCAACCCTTAATTCCTTGCTATTATTCTGTCCAGCCATTTTGTAACTTGCAGAACTTTAAGAAACAGCAAACTTATACTTTAAAGGTTAAAAAAAATCTGCATTCATTCTTCTCTTTTTCGTTTTTTTTAACATTCTATACAGTATAAAAGTACTTAAATCACTAAGCAAACCCTTATCACTCTAATGGTAACTGATTTCCTCTGTCATTTGTATTGTCTCTATAAACGTATCTCCTCAGGGCTGCCGCTGCCCTGTCTGTATGTGTCTGGCATTGTCAGTACATGCCTGTATATGAGTGCCCCGTTGAGACCTGTCTACACCTCTGTGTCCCTACCCATGTAAGTGTCCTGAAATATTTCCCCTATGTGCATTTTATCATGTAGGTAACTTATGGGACTAGCAGTTGGTGCAGACATTTCTATATCTAAATCTAAATGTCAGTCTGTATTTGTACTGAGTCTGTGTCTGCATGGATTTCCTTGTCTGCATATTCCACACCTAGTTAGGCCCTATCTTCATATCTATGTCTGTGTTTGTGTCTGTCTAAGATATTGTTTGTATGCCTTCCAATCTCTATTATGATTTTCATGCACGTTAGTTTGACAAAAAAATCATTAACGTTTTAAAACATGATTTTTTTTTATTATGTATTGCTTAATTTCGACAGTCAAATTATTAAGTCGGACATGCTGTAGATGGAATGAATCTCGGCTAGTTCAGCAGGAACCGGCTGAGATTTGAACCACCTATGGGCAGGTTGATTGTACCCAAGTCGATCCAACAAATGATTTGGGTACAGCCAGGTCAGATTTTTAGCATGTGATTATCGCCAGATGCTGTATAGTCGCTAGCAGTAATCACTGTTTTATCCTGACATGGATGGCTCCCTGTGAAAATCACATAATCTAGTAAGAACTAATCATTTCCAGCAGATCCAGTGGTGTCCTCACCCAAGCCGCTTCTTGAATAGGCTCTCTTGTGCTGGCTCCACCATCTTGGGTGAGAAAAACCTGCAGTGAATCCTTGCGGCTTTGCAGCCGGTTTCCTACTGCGTATGCATAAATCGCACTGCGTTTTGTCAATGGGTGAGTTTGCCGTGGCCGTGGTGAACTCAGCAGGAAGCGGGAGCGGGTACCTGTCAAAACCAGGTACCTGCTCCCCACAAAGTACCAAATGTGGAGGGGGGAGGCAGACAATCGGATCTTCCCCTTTTGGGTGAAGCTCCGCTTTAAATATAGATTACAATTTTTTTTAGCCTGTATTAATAATTTCTACACAACAATTGTCAAAATCAATCATATTTATTAAGAAGATTGTATTTTGGCAAGTGATGTTTTCCATTGCACATCAGAATCTGACTTGTATTTTGGTGCAGACTTTTGGGAAATAAGTGAGCCAATTACTCAGGAAGGGAATTACGTTTCTGGGGAAGTTCTGTACTCAGGAAAGTGGAGTTACCCTTTAATGCAGGGGTGTCAAACTCAAGTTCATTGTGAGCCGCATCAGCATTATAATTGCCCTCAAAAGGGCCGGTTGTATCTGTAAGATTAGATGTCCAGCGCATCTCCTCCCCTTTACATTAGATGTCAAGAGCCCCCCCACCATCAGAAGTTGAGTCCCCCACTCTCCTTTACATCACAGTGCACCCCCCCTTTCCTAATGCTGCTGCTGGAAAGAAGCTGGATGCATTGCTTGAAAGCAGAAAGTAAGGGTCTGGAGGAGGACCAGAGGAGGGCTGTAGCTCTCCTGCAGCTGCAAGAGAGGTGCGAGGGCCACATGAAATGACCTGGAGGGCCGAATTCGGCCCGTGGGCCTTGTGTTTGACACCTGTGCGTTAATGGATCTGGGGAATACATAGTCTCCTTTTAGCGATCATGAACTTGTCACATCTAGATGTTTAGGTCTGGAAGAAGCATAGCAAGTGTGAAACGGGAGTCATCTGTCTCTCTCACTCCTATGTGTTCTTTTGTACCACTGAGCTGCTTTTATAGACTATTTTTGAATAAATAAATGTTTCTCTGAAAAACAAGGGAGTGCAGCTATCCGGATTTTTTACTTGCAGATGTTGAGGATTAAGCGCTTTTGCTGTTACCATTTGTAGTTTCCAGGTATAGCAGAGACCCCCTGAGGTGTGCCTTGGTTGGCACAGACCAGGTCTTCCATGGCACCATGTGCAGACACCATCAGCAAAGCAATTCTTTTTGGCAGACATCTAATTTACTGCTAGGCTTTAAATATTTTATATGCGTTTTTCTAAACTTTGTTATTAATATTGGTTTGCATTTAATGGTCCAGGAAGATGATCATTTAGAAAAAGAAACAAATCACACCATACGGATTTTAAAGCTCACATTTTTATTTTTTTATGTTCCGTGAAGTATACCTGCATCTTTTCCCCCAAGCTTTCTTCTTCATCTGTTTGCTTCTACAAAATAATGTTGCACCATATACTCAGATGTCCAGCTTTTGGCCATGTCTGGTCAGGCAATACAAAGACTAGTTTTGATTTGCATCTCTGGAGCCTGTAAACACAAAATCTGTGATGCCCAAAACAACACTCTTCTGATAGGATCTTCTCTTTCACATAGTAATCAATTGCAAAAATGTCACCTTACATGCTACTTCATGGTTTATTGTCAAGGTAAACTCCCTTTTAAGAAGCTTGTAATGGAAGGCCTTATTGCAGGGGTGCCCAACCAGTGGCCCGGGGGCCACATGTGGCCCGCGGGGCCCTCTGATGTGGCCCACGACCTCCTGCTCTGGGATGGCTGATATAGGCATGTCTGTTCTGCAGGGGTTGCTGGGCTGCATTCAAACTGATCCGCAGGTGCACCGCCTACCTATTAAATCCACCTGGGTGGACTGAATCGAAGGGCCCATAGAGTGGAGTGGGCTATGTCTGTGTCTGCTCTCGATATGCAGAGTGGACACAGACCTGTCATCCGCCTGCTCCACTCATTGTGGCCCGCGCCCGGTTACCAAGTCACTTAAGTGGCCCTCGCTCTTCAAAAGGTTGGGCATCCCTGCCTTATTGTAAAAAATCCTAAGGAAAAACCAGAGGAAAACACTGCGCTAATACGTGATGAAAAATTATGATAATAATAAGTGACAAAAGCAGCTAGTACCTATTGCTCTAAATACCCAAAGCAAAAAAAACGTACAACCAAAAAGAAGGTACAGCGCTGATGTGGATGAAATAAGTTATGAATAAACCAGATAAATTATGAAAAATAATAATCGGTGACTTGATGAACAAAACAAATTGATAATGCGGTGAAAAAGTTCATAGAAATATCCAAAGGTGAAAAGGTGAATGTGCTGATCCTTCACCAATCAAGGATTGAATATAAGTGATTATCACTTATATTCAATCCTTGATTGGTGAAGGATCAGCACATTCACCTTTTCACCTTTGGATATTTCTATGAACTTTTTCACCGCATTATCAATTTGTTTTGTTCATCAAGTCACCGATTATTATTTTTCATAATTTATCTGGTTTATTCATAACTTATTTCATCCACATCAGCGCTATCCCTGCCTTATTGCCTGGTCTTCAACTCCTTAGCAGGAAAACACACGTAAATGTGAGTGAAGAAATTGCTTTGATATGAGTATGTAAACTGAAGGATAACAATTTACATAGAAACATAGACGAGTGACAGCAGAAAAAGACCAAGTGGTCCATCAAGTCTGCCCCTTGTTTATTTGTTTGTTTTTTTACAACTTTTACACACGATCAGGCTCTTGCCCGGCCAAATCACATCGGAATTCCTACGGAATTCCATTGGAGAAAAATAGAACATGTTCTATATCTAAACTCCGATGGATTTCATCGGCATTTCCGATGAAAAAACTCAGATGGGGCTACACACGATCGGAATATCCGATGGAAAAAGTCAGTCGGACTTTTTCCATCGGAAATTCCGATCGTGTGTGTACGCAGCTTAAGGCTAGGTTTACACATGTGAGCCTGTGCAGGCCGAGTTTTACACATGAGAGTCCATTAATTTGAATGGGCTGCCATGACCACGTGACACGCAGGAATGAAATTCCTGCACTATTTTTGAAATTGCAGGCCGCACGGGAGCTGAGGTTCCCAGTATGGGTGCGATTTCCAGTGTGGGCTGCATGCCAGAATTAATGGCACCCGCCCACATGTTCCTCATTTCTCTGTGTGGGTGGTTGTGGCTACCAGTATTTGTGCAGGTCCTGCAGCGGCTCCACCTGCACAGATGTGAACCTAGCCTTTATATAGATCTATATTTGACCCAAGCATGTTTACATTCACTTACTGTTGACTGACTACCTCTGATGAATGTCTCTTCAAAGCAGTTTCTTTCTATAGTTAGTTTTGGACTTTCCTCCTGCTGGTTTAAGATCATGCCCTGTGTTCTTGATCTTAGCTTAATATTGAAAATACCACCCTCCTGAACATTATTCCCACCTTTAATGTATTTAAAGGTCTCTGTCATGTCTCCACCTTCCCTTCTTTCCTCCAGACTGTTAACGTTAAAGTGGTTGTAAATTGGTTGTAAAAAAATAAAAGAAATAACAAACATGTTATATTTACCTCCTCTGTGCAGTTGGTTTTTCCCACAGCAGCCTGGATCCGCCTCTTCTCAGGTCCCTCTTCGCTGCTCCTGGCCCCTCCTTCCTGAGTATGTGTGTATGTATATATCTGAGTGCGAATCCCATGGTTTATTTATAATATATTTATATATATATATATATATATATATATATATATATATATCAAATGCGCCCACTGTGCCCCATCAAATACAGCCACTGTGCCCATCAAATGGAGCCACTGTGCCCCATCAAATGCAGGCACTTTGCCCTATCTAATGCAGCCACTGTGCCATCAATTGCAGCCACTGTGCCCATCAAATACAGTCACTGTGTCATCAATTGCAGCCACTGTAACCCATCAAATGAAGCCCCTGTGCCCGTCAAATGAAGCCACTGTGCCCATCATATGCAGCCATTGTGCCCCATAAAATGCAGCCACTGTGCCCATCAAATGCAGCCACTGTGCCATTAATTGCAGCCACTGTGCCTCATAAAATACAGTCACTGTGCCATCAATTGCAGCCACTGTGCCCCATCAAATGAAGCCACTGTGCCCGTCAAATGCAACCACTGTGCCCATCAAATTCAGCCACTATGCCCGTAAAATGCAGCCACTGTGCCTATCATAAGCAGCCATTGTGCCCATCAAATAAAGCCACTGTGCCCCATCAAAATAAGACACTGGGCCTGTCTAATGCAGCCACTGTGCTCCGTCAAATACAGCCACTGTGCCCCATCAAAAGCAGCCACTGTGCCCGTCAAATGAAGCCACTGTGCCCGTCAAATGAAGCCACTGTGCCTGTCAAATGCAGCCACTGTGCCCGTCAAATGAAGCCACTGTGCCCATCAAATGCAGCCACTGTGCCCTTGAAAAGCAAGAAATACAGCACCCATTGTATTTCTACATCTATTAGAGAGCATAGTTAATAGCAATTGAACTGAATATTACTTTTAACGGTGGTGGCGCACTAATGAGAGTTGCTCGTCTAATTTAAGGGCTGATTTTTTAATATCTGCATTACATTTTAGTCTACCAAACCGCAAATACCTGGGTATAAAATTAGTACTTTTGAGTATGCTGGTCTTCTCCTAGTGTATTGCCTAGTGTGCATGGTAATCCTGCATACTGTGTGATCCGAGTCAAAACAGACTTACCCATATTCAGTTCTGGTTGTTACTATAACAGCTGGACATACTGGAAATGGTTCAACAAACCCACATTTAAATCAGAAATACCCAGTAAAAGCACAACTTGATGTTAGCTTACTGATTAATTTTGACTTAGCCAAAGATCTCTTAACATGATTATTACGCAGCAGATGCAAAATCATGCCTAACCCATGACAACATCTAAGAGCTCATTAACTTTTTATTTCAGTCTGTTATTTTGGGTCGGAAATGTGTACTCATTCCATTGTTGTTGACATACTTATTATATTTTCTAAGCTGCAAATCTAACACTTTGGGCACATGAAGAATGCTTACTAAGACCGAGTGGAATGTTAAAGTCAATTTTCATACGGCTGGTTTCATAATAATATAGTCATATTTTATATTGCCAGCACTTGATATTGCTATCTATAGATACACTATATTACCAAAAGTATTGGGACACCTGCCTTTACACACACATGAAATTTTATGTCATCCCAGTCTTAGTCCATAGGATTCAATATTAACTCGGCCCACCCTTTGTAGCAATAACAGCTTTGACTCCTCTGGGAAGGTCATCCACAAGGTTTAGGAGTGTGTCTATGGGAATGTTTGACCATTCTTCCAGAAGCGCATTTGTGAGGTCAGGCACTAATAGGGACAAGAAGGCCTGGCTCGCAGTCTCCGCTCGAAGTCATCTCAAAGGTGTTCTGTCAGGTTGAGGTCAGAATCTCACAAATGTGCTTCTGGAAGAATGGTCAAACATTCCTATAGACACACTCCTAAACCTTGTAGACTGCCTTCCGAGAAGACTTAAAGCTGTTATAGCGGCAAAGGATGAGCCAACTCAGTATTGAACCCTATGGACTAAGACTGGGATGCCATTAAAGTTCATGTGCATCTAAAGGCAGGTGTTCCAATACTTTTGGTAGTATAGTGAATCTCTGTTGATGTCACCGTAATTTGCTTAACTGCTTATAATGCAGCCTATCATTGTTTTTTGGACCGTTAATTTCTGTGCAGAATCTTGTAACACCAGCCATAGGCAAGAGAAGCAGCGAGGGGAAGAGACTGAAAGAGGATAGACACACTGATAGACAGGGCCGCCATTAGGGGGGTACAGGCATTACACCTGTAAGTGGCCCGATGGTCCCCAGGGGCCCGGCCGCCCCCCGTTTAAAAAAATTAAATGTTTTAAAAAAAAATTGACCCCCCCCCACCTTTCGAAACTCATGGCAGGGGGCTTGACTTTGTTTTGTTCATCAGCACCAACCCCCCTGTCCCGCTTATCATCTCGCGGCAGACTGCCTACAGTCAGACTGCCTCCGTCCTCCTAGCTTTATTGTCAGCTGCCTATACTTTTATAATGTAATGCTGTGTACTGTACTGTAAAATATTTCTTAAGTGAACTGAGACATAACTAAAAGCTGACTTTTTAGTTAAAAAAAAAACATTTTATGATCTTTCGTTACTTTGATGCCCACCTGTTTTTAATCTATATTAGATAACAGAAAGTGAAATAAGTAGATTCAAATGCGGTCTGTAATGTGTCCCTGAGGAAAGTTTAATATGCTGTTCTGTGGTTTGTCTTGACCACGAACTACATTTGGAATCAGATCATAGAGCCTGAATGAGCAGTCACACAAAATGTTCCTGTGTTGTACTTCTACGTTATGACCAACGCTTTAACCACATTTATACTATTGAAATAATAGACCGTGCAGATTTAGATGATGTGTGCTTATGTGCACTTAGTGCATGCCAGTAATTTGGCATCTTGTCATGGTCCCCTTTAAGGCCTTATTCACACCATCACTCCTACGTTTAGCATTTCTAAAAGCAGGAGAATTGATCCAGAAAGTATAAACAAAAGAAATAAAGTATAAAAGTATAAACAAGAAAGAAAGCCTAAAACAAGAAAACAATTGCAATCATTACACCTAAGAATTGATAAGCTGCACTATAATAAATGTTTTCTTTTAGGTTTATTACCACTTTAATTTAAGTAACAGAAGTATTCTCTTGTAGTAATATTAACTGTTGGCACTATTAGTGCTTGACTGTTGTGCTTTTATGAATTATGTTTAAAGGGTTATGCCTGGTACACATGGGCAGGATATCAACCTGTTTTGGCCGGTTCAACAGAAACCATCCGACATGCACCCCGTGACCGTGTGTACACCAGTCTGTCCGACAGAAGCCGGTAAAACATCCGGCTTCTGTCCAGCAGGCATGCTGGAAAACTAGCATCCGATTAGTGCTGGCAGCCAGTGGCTGGCAGCACTGACCGGTGTGTTCTGGTGGGTGAGATCACTGAACTAACATTGGATATTTAGTACAGCGAGCTCCTCCCAAGCTCCTCAGTTTTTTTTTCTCGATCAGTCTGCTGTGTTGAACAAAAAATCTGATAATGTGTACTAGACATTAGGTCACATTTACAGATTTTCTTTAAAAATTGAGATGCTATCCGATGTTAGTACAGTGGCAACCTGCTTTATGTGACAGTTTTCCATGGGTTTGAGGTGAAGGTGAAGTAGTGATCAGTAGGTTGCTGTTTTACAATTAGATGTGCTATCAGTTGAGGTAAGTGTGGGCTTCCCTCCTCTTGCTTCAATAGACATAGACATGCTTAATGATTTCAGCATGCATGTACAGTATATGTGAAAAACTCGAAAAGGCAAGTCGGTTCCTTCCTACATTTTTGACTTCTATATGTCTACAGGTAGCTTTAGCATTTGACTTAAAGCAGAGGTCCACCCTAAAAAAAACAAAGCATAAAAAGGCTCCTGAAAGTGTGAAAAAAATGCCTGTTTCCCTTAGTACGAATGGCGGCGCAGGCACCCGATCCGATGGACGGATCGGCCTCGGGCGGCCGACATCGCAGGCATCCTGGACAGGTAAGTGTACTTATTAAAAGTCAGCAGCTACAGTGTTTGTAGCTGCTGACTTTAAAAAAAAATTGAGCTGAGCACATCTTTAGTGTTTTCTTATCTCTCTTGAAAGCTTTCTCCTGCTCCATTCTTCTGTAATCATCATGAAAACTTCTGACAAGTTCTCTGAGGCCTCGTACACGCGACCGAGTAACTCGTCGGGCGAAACACATAATTTTCCTCGTCGAGTTCCTTGTTAGGCTTGTAGAGGAAGGCCTCGTACACACGACCGGTTTCCTCGGCAGAATCCATCAAGAAACTTGGTGGGAGATTTTTTTTGCCGAGGAAACCTGTTGAGTGTACACCTTTTGTGTGTACAACAAGCCTAACAAGGAACTCGACGAGGAAAATTATGTGTTTCGCCCGACGAGTTACTCGGTCGTGTGTACATTTTTCAGCGAGGAAACTGCCGAGGAACTCGACGAGCCAAAAAGAGAGCATCTTCTCTTTTTCCTTGACGGGAATGGAGAAAATTGGCTTGTCGAGTTCCTCGACAAGCCTAACAAGAACTCGGCGAGGAAAACGGTGTGTTTCACCTGCCGAGTTCCTCGGTTGTGTGTACGAGGCCGAACTCGACAAGCTTGCTTTGCGTACACACGTAACAGACAAAATCTCCTCGTTCTCAAACGCGGTGATGTACAACACATACAACGGCAGGGGAAGTTCGATTCCACTTGCACAACTCTTGGGGCTGCTTTTGCTAATCTTATGTGTTTGCGTGTCAAATAAAAGTTTGGTAAGAGACGATTTGCACTTTTCAGTCTGTTACGGCTTTAAAAATGTGTTATCTCCATTACAAATGCTACTTTTACTCCCGTCTCATACTTTAATCTGAGCAAGCGCGGGTTTCTTAGCATACACACGCTCGAGTTTCTCGTCGGAAACCAGCCCGACGAGGAACTCAACAAGCCAATTTGAGACTCCCGTCGAGGAAAAAGAGAACTTGTTCTCTTTTTGGCTCGTCGAGTTCCTTGACAGTTTCCTCAATGAAAAACTTACACACGACCAGTTTCCTCGGCAAAAAAGCTCTCCCACCAAGTTTCTTGATGGATTCTGCCGAGGAAACTGGTCGTGTGTATGAGGCCTCAGAGAACTTGGTCAACTGAGATAAAACCAGCCTCAAATTTGTGTTGGGAGAGGTATAAATAGATTAGCTGAACTATTCACAGGTGGAGAGGGGTTGTGTGCCTTTTATCCAATCAGCTGTCTTGAATGCATGCCCAGACTTCACTTCCAGTGCTGAACAGAAAGAGAAAATCTCCTAACAGAATCTGCACTTTCTAAAGAATTTAAAAAGCTGAAAACAGCACATGTAAAACTTATGTAGGGAGATTTGTTTCATCTCTGTGTATCATCTGAGGCTGTTTACTTCACTGGGTATATGTGAGGGTTTACATCCACTTCAAGGCTTCACACTTTTTTGACTCAAAATAGCTTGAATTTGGTGCAACTGTAACGCAACTTTGGATGGGTATGACTTGGATGAGACTTTGGCTTTGACCAAAGATAATGGACAACTTTTGCATGTAAAATATTCAGGTATGACTTTCGTGCAACTTTTGAGGGTTTACTATGAAGTCTGTGTGTGGCCCGCAAGTTGCATGAATGTCGGACCAAAGTAGTGCATGAGCTACTTTGAAGTCACACATATATTAATGGTTATCATTGGAAAACATGAGATACAACTTATCCTACGACTTGTCATCCGACTTTGATGTCCAAAGTCAGATGACAAGTCAAACAAGTGTGAATAGACACTAAAGCAGAATTACTGAATAACAGTCCATATATCAAATGTAACACCGTTCGTGAGAGCTTCAGTGCTGATATAAAAACTGACATGCAGGTGACTCCATGGGTGCGGTAAACCTCCATCAGTAGTATAAATGGCCGCTCACCTCATCACTGGGACTCTTTAGTTAGAATTACTGAATGTAATATTTAAAAAAAGGTTCTCTCTCCCTCCCAAAAAAAAAAGTACTCTCGCCACACCTCAACACTATCCCCAACTTCTTTCTCTGTCCAGTTCCACTTATGGGTTGAACCACAGCCAATAACATTCAACCTCACTACCCGTAAGACTTTTGATGATGGATACCTTGCGGAGGTTATATCATCACACAGCCTGAGCTTATAGTATTCCCAGGTTGTAATAAAGAGTGAGTGCTGCTCAGTCCAGGAGAAATGACTGCCTCATATGTCCACCAAGGAACAAGTAGGCCCGGAACACTGCAAGGATAAGGGTAGGTGTAGGGTGTTTTTAATAAAAAAGCAATGAGGGGGGGGGGTTCAGGAGGAGGGAGGTTGAGTGGTGTACATGGATATATGCTTTAACATTTTAAATTACGGTACATACTCTAGTGCTTTGTCAATTCTCACCCATAAACATTTATGTTGCGCAGTGACTTTGAGCGTACATACACATCATTTTGTGTTTGTAATTGCCATTCTATAAAATACTTTTTTCACATTCCCTGATTGCATTATTTTTTTTCATTAATTCTCCCATGATTGCTGTTATTCAAAGTAGAATTAGAATATTTTTTACTTTAAGTGAAGTTGTGTGGGAAAAAAGGGCCCCCCAGATTAAGTGCTTGTTTCATGAATTCCCAGTGGATACTACACACAAATCTTGGCTTCTTTTGCTTATTCAGTTCACGTTGTGCTCAGACTTGTCCTGATCTTGTCCTGATATTAAAATGCCTCACAGTCATTCCCTCAGCTGTATGTTCTCTCATTGGGAGCACTGACAACTATATAACATTTTCCAAAGCACATTTGTACATACAGTAAAACCTTGGTTTGAGAGCATTTTGCAAGACAAGAAAAATGTTTTAATACATTTTGACTTGATATACAAGCAATGTCTTGATATAAGAGTAGCGTCATGTCACAACTGACTATAAAAAAGAAGAATGGAGCCTCTAAGTGTAGCAATATGGTTACATTTAATGAAGGTATAACATTTAGCAACTCATTGCTACACTTAGAGGTGCCTCTTTTCTCTTTTATACCCTGTAAAAAAAATGCTTTGATATACAAGTGCTTTGGATTACAAGCATGTTTCTGGAACGAATTATGCTCGCAAACCAAGGTTTTACTGTACTTATTTTTACTGAAAATGTATCATCCTTTCAAGTATAGTTTGTCTGATGCTTCAGCTAAATCTACAGACACAAAAGTCATCTATAGAAGCACAACTTTCACTCGCCATTGATACATTGGTAGGGAGGCTTTTTGCGCTGCACATTTTTGGATGCTGTCTGCACGTGCTACAAGTAATAGAGGGTAAGAAAGTACAAGCCTGGCTATGTGGTCATTACAGTACTATAACACCTGTTTTTACCAAATGATTTTTGGTGCAACCCTTTATTTTAGCAAAGTATTGTCTGGTTTCAGCGATCAACTTGGTGCAACATGGCCTGATATTTTTTTCCAGAACATGGTGCAAGGTTAGCAATAAAATCACGTGCCAAGGTTAGAATTACGATTTAGATGATTATTAAGCTACATTTTAGGCATAAGGGAAAACTTTTAGGGTTATGATAAGAAGATTGAACTATACAAAGAAATAGAAACTTGGCAATAAAGACCCCAACTAAGGCTACCATTTATAAAAATATAAAATATAGTTTACTATGTCAATGCATAAAAAATGGGAAAAACATTAATATACAATGAAAATCATAGTACAAAAAACCCAGTACTTCCCCTGTTCCCTCCCATAACTGGAAATTTCAGCTATTCAATTGCTGTGAATCCATTCTTTTTTACATTGAGGGGGTATTCTTTTATATAATTAGCTGCTGCAGGTGTGATTTTGACTTGCCATTTAGATTGGGCACCGACCCTTAGCATAGGGTCACATTGGTCCGATTTGGCATGCGTTTTAAATCGGTCCAGAATGTTGCGACGCTGGCTTTGCGGCACCTCATCGATTCCCAAAAGTAGTTCCTTCGCTAGTTTTGGCGACTTCGGGTTTGATTTTAATAGACATCTGTGCAGTAACCCGCACAGATGTCTGTCAAATTGCCCCCAAAGTCGGACAGCATTGCCGGGTTGAAATCGTGTGAGTTCCACTAACCCACAGCAATGAGAACCTGGTAATCCTAAATTAGCACATTAGTTTACAGACAGGGTGTTCTGTTATCTATAATTCAAAGAGTAATTGGCGCTGATTTTTTTGATGAACAGGGAAAGGACTTTAATATGTCACTCCAATACTGTTCTCTGGGGGTTCTCCATACTCTTTGCAGAGACCTATAGGTCCATCGTGGATCTCCCCGTCAGAATTTGTAATGGAAGTGACATTCCATTCCCGCCATCTTGCTACACCCTGCACTCCTCCACAGTAACAATACACCGAAAAGGGGCCAAGCAGACATCTTGTTACACCCACCAGAGTTTTGCAGTTCACAGTTATTTTTACCAAAAAACTGAGCTTATAAGGTGAAATACAGGATTCAGAAATCCGACGGACTGTTTAGATGTTGAATTTTAGAAGCAGCGGCAAACCTGCTGATCTCACAGGTTTGCTAATCTGACAGAACACCACTGCTTTTATAATTCAACATGTAAACAGTCCGATGGATTTCCAAATCCTGTATTTCACCATATATGGTCCGTATACTGTTAAAAATAACCATGAAATGCAAAACTAAGGTGGGTGTAACAAGATGTCATCTTGCCCCCTTTTTGGTGTATCGTTACTATGGAGGAGTGCGGGGTGTAGCAAGATGGCGGTGATAGAACGTTACTTCCGTTACCAATTCTGACGGGTCGCCATATCTGACTGAACACTGGTGAACCTTGGCACCCCAGATGTTTTGAAACTGCATTTCCCATGATACTCAACTGCACCGCAGAGTGCATGAGCATCATGGGAAACATAGTTCCAAAACATCTGGAGTGCCATGGTTTGCACTCACTGCTATAGAGTGTCACTTGAGTGACAGCTCTGAGTCTGCTGTGGCTGATAACATCACATCCAGGATGGTGGCGTCCAAAACATTCTTAGGAATTCTTAGGAATTTTAGATGCCTACATCAAAAGACTTTTACATGTAACAAGATGTCCTCTTGCCCCCTTCTCGGTGTATCGTTACTATGGAGGAGCACGGGGTGTAGCAAGATGGTGGCGATGGAACGTTACTTCCGTTACCAATTATGACGGGTAATGTAAATAACACACATAAAAAAATGTTAAATGCAGATATAATTCTATAGGATGATTTTTACTGTAATGACTGGTCTGGCAACAAGGTTTCTTTAACTTTACTTTGCTACTTAGCAAGGGACTGACCTAGACAAGTTTGCAGGTCAGAAGTCTTGACACCTTAATGGCTGCATTCTTGCTCTGGGTTGTTGACGTAGTAAGTCCTTAAACAGGGATTAGAACAACATCTGCAGCTTGAACCTTTATAAAAAAGTTAGCAATGTCAACTCCCATGTTTCATTTCTGACAGGTTCCCTTTAACTTCTCATCTTTTAATTTGTTAAGTCTCTGATGGAACCAAAGCCAATATAGATTCATCTACGTTTCTTAATTGTTTCTATGTGTTAAAAAAGAAAAAAATACGTTTTTCTGTACACTTTAAACATAATACACAAATTATAAGTCTAAGCAAACAGCCTTTCAATTGTATATTCTGCCTATATTTTTATCTTCTTGTGACTGCAAAATTTGCCACTGTTGAGTGAGGTTCTGTTTGCAATTTTTGAACTGCAGGAATGTTTTCCTACCAAGTGTGCCCCTCCGCACGCACACACCTTCTTTTCTCTACTATGTAATTTATTGCACAGTTACCAAAACAATGCATTTAGTTATATTTGCCATATTTGAACATGTATAAAGAATCATAGACAGCAGAAACTAGGGGTGTATCATATGAAAAAAAAGTGGGAGAATCTTGCAAAACAAGATTTTTATAAGAGGGAGATAATGGAGAATAAGGCTCAAGTTTTTCCTTTTTCTTTTAATGTATGAGCCATTTGAGATCAAAGGTATTTATATGGTTGGTAAAAATATTATATTTTTATTTTGAAAAGTAGAAATGCCATCTTTTGGTTTGACTTCTGTAAAAAGTACATCAATGGAAATCTCCAGGAAACCTAGGTTGTGTTTTCCTGGTGTGGTCGCATGGGTCTGTGAATGTTACACAGGGAGGATGTCTAGCTTTCAACCTTCATTTTCACACCTTACAGCGAGCTTCTGCACATGTTTGGTAGATGGGTAGTATTTAGAGATGTGCAAAAGAATATTGTCTTAATTAAAATCTCTACATCTATGAATGATGGAAAACTATTATACACATTCTGTTAATCTCATCAAAGGATTTTACAGTTATATTCCGTAAGCAGTACAAAGTTAAAGAACCCATCGTTTTGCTGAAAGTTGACCTCTAAATGAATTCTTAGTGGTTGCTGTGGTTTACTTTACCTTGCACAATACTCTTGCCCTCATTAAATTAAAAATAGGGATTGTTATTTTAGATGAAAATCTCACCATAGATTATGCCACAGTAATACTTTACTCTATTATTTCTATAAGGCTGACCATACAACAGCATATTAACTTTAATTGCACCCTTCCCAGCAGCTTATACTTAAGCTGTCCATAAACAGATTAAAATTTAGTCAGTGTATGGCCATCCCTACTTGACAGGGTAACCTGTCGAATTGACAAATCTTTTGACCATGGGTCTTCAAACTACGGCCCTCCAGCTGTTCAGGAACTACAATTCCCATCATGCCTAGTCAAGTCTGTGAATGTCAGAGTTTTGCAATGCCTCATGGGATGTGTAGTTCCTCAACAGCTGGAGGGCCATAGTTTGAGGATGCCTGCTTTAGACCAATTGGCTGCAGTCATTGATTGCATTCTGACAGCGGCTCGTCCTGCTGCCAGAATACAGTGATGGGGGCTGGAAGGAAATTCCTCCATTCGACTCATTGCTATATATTTTTTTTGCTCAACCTGCTGGTTGAACAAAAAAAAAAAAATTAACCATCTATGGCCTGCTTTACTTTACTTTTGCTCCTCTGTAACTTCATTCACTGTCTGTAAGTGATAGAAGAAAACTCTGTAATCTCAGAGTTCCTCTAGCAAGCTTATTTTAGGGCAAGACCTCCTTCCTTGCCTTCATATGACAGTGCTGGGCCAATCACCAAGTGCAAGTGCTGTCACATTAGAGAAAGGGAGTCACATGTTCCTCCATACCAAAATGCACCTTTGCCTATGTAGACAGAAATCCTTGAACCAGCCCTGCCTTCACCCTAAAGAGATGCTCAAGGGCAGGAATGAGCAAATCAGCATTTACAGGGTACATAGATATTTACTTATAATCTTTGTTTATAACTGTGGATTTGATTTATCAAAACGGAAGAGTTCAAAATCTAGTGCAGCTGTTCATTGTAGCCAATCAGGGTCTAACTTCAGTTTGTTCAATTAAAGTGATTGTAAAGTCTCATTTTTTTTCTATTAAAATAACAAACATGTTATACTTACCTGCTTTGTGCAATGGTTTTGCAGCAGTCTGGATCCGTCTCTTCTCAGGTCCCTGGCTGGAGCTCATGGCCGCTCCCTCCTGTTGAGTGACCCCACAGCAAGCAGCTTGCTATGGGGGCACCCGAGCCGCCCCCTCTCTCTCCTCATTGGTTAACTGAGTTTAGCAGCAGGACCCAATGATACCGCTGCTGTGTCTCAGCCAATCAGGAGGGAGAGTCCCAGACAACCGAGACATTCGTGGACATTGCTGGATCGAGTCAGGTAAGTATTAGGAGGGCTGAGAGGGGCTGCTGCACACAGAAGGTCTTTTATTCGTAATGCATAGAATGCATTAAGATAAACAAAAAAACTTCTGCCTCTACAACCACTTTAAACTTTGAGAACAAAATAAACCTGGAAGCCGATTTGTTTCTTTACAGAGCTGCACTAGATTTTTCCTGTTTTAGTAAATCCAGCCCAATTAGTCTACTTACTGCTTTGACATGCCAAGATTTGTAAGGCAGTGCTTAGTAAACTAACTCTTTAGCATGTGCATGTTCATGAAGAGCAGTCAGCATTTAGAGAGTCCTGTACTACTAGGTTCCATGTTTCATTGAGTTCCCCTGATAGTGTTTCAAGAGAAATTCAACTGCCCCAAAATCCCAAGGCTTCAGATTTAATATTAGCATAAATATCAAGAAGTTACAAGTTGACTTCTAATGTTTTATTTTGGAAATACATAAAAAAATGCATGCAATGCTATTACTATTGTCCTGTCAGTCTGGCTCTTTGTCTATCTTTGCATGCTTGAGTGAAAACAATACAGATATTTATCTGTCTATCAGATATTTACATTTATTAATGCACCTTATGTAATAAGTTTTATGTTTCATTCAACATCATATTTAGTTTATATGTACATGGCTTAAAAAAAACTGCAGCCTTTTTTGGTTAAACAACTACATCATTTAGGAATGGAAATCGTTGTAATGTTCTTGACAATTGTGGGATCTATGAAACATGTTCTTTTAGTTACATTGACCTCTAATTGCTCCTGTCTGTTCTTTTGAAGAAACCCGGATATAGGATTTCTTTTAATTATGACATCAAGAAATGTATCTAGAGATAATGTTTGTGAATGAAGGGGTTGGGGGAGGGAATTCAGACTGGAATTCCAGAATGGACAGACACGGGTACAAGTGGGATCCTTGTCATAGTACAGATACTTGAAACCAATCCACACTAAATGCCTTCCCAGAGAGATTAAACTAATAAGACAGACATTCTTATTTATTCAGTCCTACAAAGAAAATAATGAGTTTTCTTTTATGTAACTTAATACAATAATTAGATAAATATTTGTTTAAGAACAACAGAATCTGCAGGGTAATATAAACTTCATTTAGAAATAAGATACAAATGACTAGGTCATTAAAAAATGAAATTACAAAACCATCTTTTGTTGCAATGTTCACCATCAATCCAGAGATTACCCCTGCAGTACTGTTTTTCTGCCTCTAGAGGCCCACAGTCTGGTAGCCAGCCTAATTTAACCCACTTCCTCTGAGCCTGGGTAATACTGGACCTGCCCTAGCCTGTGCACGGGCAGGGAAATGAGAAGCAGCACACTAATGGACTTATCTCCCTTTCTGTCACCATGTTCCTTGCCAGCATATGAACTGATTGGCTCCTTATGCTGCTTCTTCATCTTGCACTCCATCACTTCTTTACACAGATTGCAAAATGTTTATACCAGGTCATATTTAAAGTTTTACTAAACCCACAACAGTAAAATCAGTCTGTATATATGGTAAAGCATGCTTGCTTTACTCACTGTGGAATGCAAGGGGTTAATCCTGCACACTGTGTATAAAGGCAGTCTGATCCTCCCCTTCTTTCATAGTCCCCAATCCATCTGCTGATAGAACAGTGCCTTGGGGACACTTTGCACATGCTAAATCTGGTGTGTATTGCTAGAGGTTATTTTTTTTTCTTGGGAGGGTGGATGACTCTGTCCAGGCAGAGGGTCAAGGGTCCTGCATCCTCATAGGACAGTCAGAGTAGAATGAAAACTCCTCCTACAAGCTTTAACCAGCCACTGATATCATCATAATCATAAGACTGCTTTATACTGCCCACAAGAAAAGTTATTTAACAGTTTCTACTAAAATAACTGCATTTTCATGTTCTGTGAAGAGGCCATATGTTGTGAATGCAGGGTCCTGAATTTAGAAACACTTTAAGTACTTAAACTGCTTCTATTTTTGTAAACGTATTTTAACAATAAATGATTCAATTGTATTAATATTTAATATTAATATTGACCTAAAGTTGAGGAGTTCAGCTTTAAAGTTATTAACAATTGTTATTAATCAATTGACCAATTAATAACAATGAATAAAAAGGGGAACTTACAATTTGATTAATTGCCAGGGGTCTGTTGGCATAGTTTGGATATTTTGTATGTCTTCCTCTGGGAAGGACCTAGAGCAGGGGTTTTCAAACTTTTTTCAAAGAGGGCCAGATTTGATGAAGTGAACATGCGTGAGGGCCGACCATTTTGTCTGACATTCTTCGAACCATTAAAATTAAATGCAAATTAACTAATACACTGCCCAACAAGAATTCTCTTGGTGGTTAAGAGTCCAAGGATGAGCTCAGGCGTGTTATTTGGATATACTGTATTTATTGGTGTATAACACGCACATTTTAAATCAAGAACTGTGAAGCAAAATAAGTCAGGTCAGTGCCAATCAATGCAGCCTAATGAGTGCCCATCTGCAGCCTCGCCATTGCCATAAATGCAGCCTCGCCATTCCCATGAATGCAGCCTCTAAATGTGCGATGCTCAGGGATTCGTTGGGGGCTACAAAAGACATACATGTCCAAATTACCAGTGGGGCCGCATTAAACCGGAATGCGGGCCACAATTGGCCCCCGGGCCGGACTTTGGACATGCCTGACCTAGAGTAAACCCTATTCTTGCTAAAATGTAACTTTCAACTGCTTTTGAATGACAAGCAGTTCTCCACTTGGAATCAATGTCTAGAACAAAAAGAAACTGCCAGTGGCATATTTAAACAAAAATTAATACAGTAAAACCTTGGTTTGCGAGCATAATTCTTTTCAGAAACATGCTTGTAATCCAAAGCACTTGTATAACAAAGCATTTTTTTTACAAGGTATAAAAGAGAAGAGAGACACCTCTAAGTGTAGCAATAAGTTGCTAAATGTTGTACCTTCATTCAATGTAACCATATTGCTACACTTAGAGGCTCCTCTCTTCTTTTTTATACTCTGTTGTGACATGACGCTACTCTTATATCAAGACATCGCTTGTATATCAAGGCAATATTTATTAAAACATTATGCTTGTCTTGCAAAACGCTCTCAAACCAAGTTACTCTCAAACTAAGCTTTTACTGTATGTGTATTTGACCAGTGGTGTAGCATGGGTTGCCAGTATTCAGGGCAAGGCACGTACTGCACCCCCTAACATGTGGTCCATGTATCCTACCCACTTCCAACTGAGTTCTTACAGTAGCAGGGTTAGGACTCCATCAAAATGTAGACATTGCGTGTATTATAATGTTTCCCTTTGGACTCATTTTAGTAAGAGAACTGAGGGGGGGGGGGGTATAAAATAGAGACATAAGTCTGCTTCTCAGGTAACAAACAGCCTTCTCTTTTTTTTATCTGCCTGCTTCAGAGGGCAAAAACAGGATGCCATCTTTCACTTATGGTGATATCATTCACATATGCCTAGAATAACATATTTAAGCCCAGGTTCACGCTGGGTACGATTTGGTACGATTTGAGATGCGATTTCACATGTTAAATCGCATCTCAAATCGGCGTCATTTGCTGGCAATTGTCGGCAATGGCACCGTCCTAATCGGTGCGACGCCGCTGCACCGATTTCAAAAAGTAGTTCCTGTACTACTTTTTGCGATTTCAGGCCGCGATTTACATTGAACCCTGCACAGATGTCTCTTAAATCGCGGCCGAAATCGCGGCAAAAACGCAGCCGTGAAATCGCGGTAAAATCGCGATTTTGAATTCGCAGCAGTGTGAACCTAGCCTTAAGCTAAATATATTCCCGGTGGGGTCTAATACAGTAGTATACAAATTGCTAGTCAGTGATTAGCTTGAGTTTATGTTACAGGTGTTTAACCATCTGCAATGACTAAAGGAACAGCGACAGAGACTCATTCATGGAATGCCTGTTGTAAGACCTTGGAAGTGTGTTTGTGTGCTAATGGATTTAGGAAAGGGTGCTGAATACCACATTTGCATGTTTAACACTATCCAGAGCAGGCAGTCAGATATTTACTGCAATAACGGAACAGAGGTGTGAATTTCAACTTTCTTTGGGTCTAATTAATTACAAAGCACACCCCTGTATTGTTAATTGCCTCATTTTGTGTCAGCTTGTAGTTACGTCTGTTCTGATTTTCATCCAGATGGAAACCAGTGAAGATTGCCTTCTTTTTTTTATTTTTGTTACAGCATGTTTAATTCCCACAATCCTGATTACTTTACCAAGCAAGACAAGAGAGCTGTTGTATACTAAACATTGTTTTCAACTGTGCTGCAAATAACAGATTTTAAGCTCCTCAGTTTTGGGAAAATAGGGCAGTTTATGAAAGCGCTTTATTTATGCCTCCAGGTTGGAATTCCTTTCTGCAGGTCAATCTGCTTTTGGTAAAATGTCAGATAGGACAAGAGAAAGCTAGAATTAGCAGTTCTAAAAGCTTAGCTCCAAGAATTTCATATCTGCTACTTTTATGCCATCTTTATACAGCAGCAAAATAAAAATAAATTAAACGTATAAATTAAAATTTAAAGGGTCACTAAAGGAAACATTTTTTTTTAGCTGAAATGACTGTTTACAGGGTATAGACAACTGATTCCTTTTAAAAATGATTAAAAATAGATAAAAAAACAATCATATAATGTACCTACAGTTCTGTTTAGTTTTTGCTGTTGTTTCCTGGTTCTCTGATGTACAGAGACAAAGAGCCAATAGAGGGCAGTGATGCTTTGTAAAACGAAACTGGATTGATGCTGACACACAGTAATCACACCCCCTTGATTAGTCACCACAGTGAGAAATCTCCCAGTACTGTGGTGATCAGGAAACAGACAACCAGGAAGTGTCCAGAACAGAGAGGAATTACAGCAACATCAAAGCAAAAATGAACAAAGTGGACACGAAACCAGGACTGCAGTAAGGTAAAGGAAGCTATTTAGCTAAAAAAAAAATCCTTTAGTGACCCTTTAAGCTGGTGAACTAGTAAAGCTGTTTTGGAAACGTAACTTTAAAGAAAATATGTACTTTGTCCACATGAGTCAAAGTAACGCGTTGGTTACCGGCTTATGAAGGAAACTATATGGCCCCATTCACACCTTAGCGCAGGGGTGCCCAACCTTTTGAAGAGCGAGGGCCACTTAAGCAACTTGGTAATCAGTCGCAGGCCACAAAGAGCAGAGCGGACATGTGATGGGTCACGGCTACTCTATAGGCCCTCCGATCCGCCCAGATGGAAGGCGACAAATGTTTTTCGGATTGGAGGTAGGCGGGCATAAACGGACATCTGTCGCTCTGTAGAGGTGAATTGAGGGTCCCATTTGGTCGGGCTGATCGTGTGAAAAGGGCCTAAGACTGCTTTCACACTGATTTTCTGCAGTTTACCCATTCCGCGAGTGCAGCTGTGTCTATCCTGCGGGTTAGCTGAACTTTGTAATAGACTCCGCCTGTGGCAAAAGCCAGCGCTGTAGAGGAAGCATTGGCTTATGGGGCTCTGCTCCGCAGCCGGTTTCTTCCTCTACCACCAGCTTCACATCACAACACTGATGCTGTGGTATGGCAGGTTGGCAACCTGCGATCTTTGCTTCCAGAGCAGGAGGTCGCGGGCCACATCAGAGGGCTCCACGGGCCACATGTGGCCCCCAGGCCACTGGTTGGCCACCCCTGCCTTAGCGTTTTGTAGCTTAAAGCCTGAAGCTCCAAAACGCTGGGGGAGAAAAAATCAATTATTCTTTAATCTCCACTCCATGTCGCCTGAAGCCAAACGCCTGGAGCTCAAAAAAGTTCTGGAGCTTTTATTGTAGCTCAATTCTGACAGATTTGGGCGTTTTTTTCTACTTTTTACATTGGTGACTTTTGACCTGTGCAAAATCGTGGAAAAATGCAGGAAAAATTGTGGCAAAATTTCGGCAAAAACGTGCGACTTTCCACCTGAAAACGATACGCTCAGGTGTGAATGCAGCCTAAATCTTCTACATGCTACTGCACGCTATCATGTTTTCCCCCTGGAGCAACCCATTAAGTTCTGACTGTACACTGAGTGTTAGCTTACACAGGGTAAACACCCTCAACCTACCCCCACATGGCCATGCTCAGGCCTGGTGATTGGCTGCTCCACTTAATGGAGTTGTAAAGGCATTAAGATAAAAAGCCTTCTGTGTGTAGCAGCTTCTCCAACACCCCCCTAATTACTTACCTGAGCCCATCTCTCTCCAGTCTTAACCATCCGGGACTTTCCTCCTGATTGGCTGAGACACAGCAGAGGCACCATTGGCTCCCATGGCTGTAAATCAAAGTCAGTTATCCAATCAGGGGAGAGAGGGGGCAGGCTCCATGTCTGAATAAACACACAGAGCTGTGACTCGGCTCAGGTGCCCCCATAGCAAGCTGCTTGCTGTGGGGGCACTCGACAGGAGGTAGGGGCCAGGAGCAGCAAAGAGGGACCCGAGAAGAAGAGGATCCAGGCGTCTTTGTGCAAAACCAACTGCATAGAGCAGGTAAGTATAACATGTTTGTTATTTTTTTTTTTTTTAAACAAGACTTTACAATCCCTTTAAGCCAAGTACACACTAGTAGTTTTATTTCATCCAACCCAGCAGGGCTGAATGAAAAAAAAAAGACAACTCTGAACTAACAGCGATCTCCCCTGCTGTTCTATTGTGTTCTGACAGGGGGATGCCCCCTGCCAGAACCTTTTATTCAGCGCTCTCAGCCAATGGCAGTGTCATAGCTCTCTGTGCCCATTCAGACACAGAGCCGCGGCCCGCCCCGGCCCTGCCCTCTTTCTCTTGGCTGACTGACTTTGATTGACAGCAGCGGGAGCCAATTTCACCACGCTACTGTCTAAGTCAATGAGGAGGGGAGTCTTGGGCAGTCGAGACACTGCTGCAATATTGCTGGATAGAGATGAGGCTCAGGTAAGTATTAGGGGGCATGCTACACACAGACGGTTTTTTATCATCATCCGATTTTCTCATCGTGTGTACTAGGCACAAGAGGGATACACCATTTGCAAGTCAACAGTGAGATTGTCTGGCCTACATTACACAGACAGAGGAGGAGGACTGAAGAAGTGTTTGATGTGTTATACAATGACAAATCACAGAAGGGCAGCATTTTACATCTCCTCAAAAAATAAATAAAGAAAAATACAATAAACCATTGGAACCCAATTAATACACTGTTTTTTAAAATAAGATCAAACATACTTTACACATCATCTAATGAGCATCTACAAATGCTTATTCGCTCGCCCCCACGAGCAGATTGTAAAACATATGAACTTCATTAGATGCTGAAATAACTATGCAAGAGAAAATGTGGGACTGTTTCAGCAATAGAGGAAGGAAGATAACCTTCCACCCACATAGGTTATGCACCTGTTTATGTTGAACAGAAAATGCAGCTGAATTCAGCTTTCTATGTGCATGGAGTCCACATACAAATGTATATAAACTTTAGAGGTTCTATGAAAACATATTAAAATGATCGAAGGAGAACTCCAGGAAAACATTATGACCGGTATCTAAAATAATTCCAGAGTAGCATAAATGAATTAGGAAGGAAGTTAAAACTTTTAATTGTTGTCAGGCCTACTTTTCTGACTCCAGCAATCTGGAGTCTGGAATGTGAAATGCAGAGCATTCTTTTAGATAGTGATGTTGCTTGATGGCTACATAGTAGATAACCCAAAAGCCCCCACTGGCAAAGGTAAGAAAAATAACCAGTATTGTCTATGTCTTAATATAGGAAGTTGAGTCACGCTTTTCTACGTGGTTGAAGACTTTAGTTTTTCACCTGCCCCTATCATTTTCTCACATGAGAGGTGCATTTATGGGTCCTTTGTGCACTGTTTATTCCTGGTACATAAATGAGAATATATGGCTCCTCTCCTTAAGCTTGAGGCCTACCCTTCTGTAACTGCCTCAACCATTTCTCACAACTGAATACAACCATCTGATTGCAGTTGTATAGATAGACATTCTACCTGCTAATGTCGATGACTCCAATTTATATTTTAATACACCAATTACAGCTAACTGCTGATGGGTCTGACACTGCCAAGCCACTTGTCATCCATGTCCCACATCTTAGTGGGGGACCAAAATGATAGTTTAATCACTATGATGACACTTTCCATTCCCTGAACATCACAGTTTAAAGTTCAGTGCTTCTGCTTTATGCACTCTTTTTATTTCCATTACTCTCTCTGTCCCCATGTAGACCAAGGTGAGCATCAGTTAGGCACCATTACAGTCGGTTCAGGCAGATATAATTTGTCTCCAAGAGACCCGTGTCTCAACTTCCATCTAAATATTTTTGCATGAGTTACCTGCATATTCAAACAGCTAATTCCCCCATCTGGCTTAAAACACACAGTCTGTTTCATTTGCAGTCCGGAAATTGCTGATCACGAGGGCAATACTCAAACGACATGATGCCTTTTTAACCTTGCTTACATACTACTCTTCTAATATTAGGAAATGGACTTTCCTTATTGATCTATTGGAACTATTCACACACACTTTAGGGGCACCCTCCTTGTTTGATAAAAAAAACTCTAGTACTACATCCAACATTAAAAAAACAGATCACTACAATTTTTTCCCAATCACAAGCATTTTTACCATCTTTCTCGCTGAACTCCTACAATGCTTCCCCTTGTTAAGACCTGTACACACGCTCGGTTTTCTCGGCAGTAAAAAGTCAGCCGAGAAAACCCAAGGGGAAAGCCGAGAACCCACAGGAAAACTGCCATTGAGCTTTGGCTGGGAATCCGGGCCATGTGTATGCTCCATCGGCACTGCCTCGTAGTGTTTCCCATAGGTAAGTAGTAGATCTGGCAGGAAAAAAAAACGCTGGGAATCCCGACGGGAAAATAGAGAGCAGGTTCTCTATTTTCCCGCCGGGATTTCCGGCTGATTTCCTGACAGGAAAACTGCGAGGAAGCATACACATATCCCGTTTTGCCAGCCAAAAGCTCTCCTGGCAGTTTTCCTGCCAGGAAAACTGGTCGTGTGTACGAGACTTTCATCTCCATAGACATGACTTTACCTATTCACATCCCCAAAACACATGGTCTAGAATAGTCTGAACATCATGGAAAACTTATTATTATCAATTCAGTCATGCATTGACAACTATATTACAACATTTTCTGTATTTTTTATACTACTTGTGGTTTAGGGGCTATCTCGCCCCAGGGTCACCCCCCTTTACCTAGTCCCTTACGTTACCCCTTTTCCACCAATTAGTCCTTTTCTATTCATTTGTTACTGTTCTTTTTCTCCTTCTTCTTTCATTCATTACCCAGACACATTTGCAAAGTCCTCCTTTTTATTGTGACTTGAAGTCTGGATTTCAAGTATAAACTAAAGTGCTTCTCGCTGATGCTCCTAAAATGTGTTCGCTTATTAAATAGGGGTTTTGTACCTTTCTGTGTCTAATAATTCAATGTAATTCTAAACTCTTCTTGTCCAATACATTTAAATGTTGCTTTTTTGCTATGATTTATCACCATTTTATTCTGTATTGTTTATTGTGAACTTTGACCCTTCAATAATAGTGTACTGAAACAGAAGAAATATAATCACTAGCAGGGAGATGTGTGAGGAATTTGTAGTTCACCTGCCCCATGGTGACCAGCTGTCAAAAAGCACCTACTTACCTACCTAAATAGTTGGTAGTAGTGAGTTTTATCAGCCTTTCAACAACTTTCTTTAAAATCTATCAAACCCACCAGTGTGCCCATAACAGATGTGCTTCATCGTTTGCAGTCATTGAAATGTGTATCTAGCTGTTTGAGTTCATTTAGACGAAAAGTACAAGCAGTGCTAAAAGGTTACTGGATAGAGATCAGTGGAATCCTGCAGTTTAGGTAATTATATGCTATTTGACAACTGGTCACAAGAGACAGAATCGCTCTCTGAAGATTAAATGCTACAGAATTGCAATTATTATCCTTTTAATCTCAACAACAACCAAACACTTTGCAAGTCTTCAAACAGAGTGGGTCATTTGCTGTCTCTGTTTCCATTATAAAGTATCCCATCAGTTCCTGTGCTTATTGAACTCTGTCATGGGACAAGAAGAAATGGGAGTTCTCCCCAATGGGAAACAGGCAACTATAAAAACCCAAAAATTATTTAAATACTTCCTAATTCCTTTGAATACTAAGAAAAATGCTGTGGCTGGAGTTGGGATCTCAGTTGCTTGATGTCAGAAGAGAGGGCACAGAGCTGCTTTGGTATGAATGTTTTTTTTTTTTTTACAATCACTCTGAAGCCTCGTACACACGACCGAGGAACTCGACGGGCGAAACACATCGTTTTCCTCGTCGAGTTCCTTGTTAGGCTGTCGAGGAACTCGACAAGGCAAGTTTCTCCATTTCCATTGAGGAAAAAGAAGACATGCTCTCTTTTTGGCTCAACGGAATCCTCGGCAGTTTACTTGTCGAAAAATGTACACACGATTTCCTCTGCAAAAAAAAAATCCCAGCAAGTTTCTTGCTGGTTTTTGCCGGGAAACTCGGTCATGTGTACGAGGCCTGATACTTCATGGGAGCTCCAGACAGAATTGCTACTAGGGATTTATTTTTTAATAGGCTATTACATTTTATCTTGTAATTTTTTGGCTTAAACTAATCACTAACTTAGGGGTTAGAGCTGGTTCACACACAGGTGGCACGACTTTGGGGGCAACTCAGCAAGGCGATCTCAAGATGACTTGAGAGGCAACTTGCAAAAGTACTTCTGTATTGAAGTCAATGCAAGTTGCCCCGAGTCACCCCCCAAAGTCGTACAGGAACCTTTTTCTAAGTCGGAGCAACTTGCGTCGCTCCTATTTGAACGGTTCCATTGAATAGAGCGGACCGTGACTTGTCAGTGATAGGTTGCCCCTGTGTGAACCGGCTCTTAAGTTAATGTTTAGGTTACACAGAAACATAGAATAGTGATGGCAGAAAAAAAGAAAAAGGGGGTTATTTACAAAAGGAAAATCCACTTTGCACTACAAATGCAAAGTTCACATGGAATTGCAGTTGCTGTAAATCTGAGGGGTAGAGCTGAATTGAGGGGAAGCTCTGCTGAGTTTATCATCCAATGATGTGCAAGTTAAAATGCTGTTTTTTACTTTCCTTGTATGTCCCCCTCAGATCTACAGCGGCTGCACTTCCAAGTGCACTTTGCACTTGTAGTGCAAAGTGGATTTGTCCTTTGTAAATAACACCCAAAGTGGTACATGAAGTCTGCCCGTTTTTTGTTTTTACTTTTTTGTCTGAGTATAGATCTATGTATGTTCCCAAGTATGTTTGAAGCCATTTACTGTTGGCTGACTTACTACCTTTGCTTAAAATCTATTACAAACATCAACTACCCTTTCAGTAAAATAATATTTTCTACGTTTAGTTTTGATCTTTCCTCTAGTTAGTTTGAGCTCATGTCTTCATGTTCTTGATTTTGGTTTCATATTGAAAATCCGAAACCTTATTCACCCCCTTGATGTATTTAAAGGTTTCAATCATGTCTCCCCTTTCTCTTCTTTCCTCCATACTGTACATATTAAGTTCCTAAAGTTTCGCTTGATATGTTTTATCCCTCAGATCTTCCATAATTTTTGTTGCCCATCTCTAGACTTGTTCTAACTTATCAATATATTTTTGTAAGTGAGGTCTCCACAGTATTTAGTTTCAATCTTTTTATCAACAATCTAAAATAGCAGTATCAATCACAATAAGGAAATGCCATCATAGTCAGCATATATAAGAATGGTGACATAAAAAAAAGGGGGGATGGACATAGTATTCTAAATGAGGTCTCACTAAAGATCTTTATAGGGGAATCAAGTTAAGTTTGTGTTATTGTCACTGTTTGGAGTTTAAAGCAAACAAAAATCCAAAGTATCAAGAATAAGGATGAAGTGTTCAGGGGCCTATTAGTCGGGGAACAGACCTCTATGGTTGGGGTGGGTCGAGTACTGTTTCTCTGTGCCTTTATCAAGATACAAACAAATACAGCCACAGAGACTAGCACCTCTTATTTCATTCCCTACCTGAGTTCTTCTCCAGTTCCTCTCCAAAGGTGTTTCAGATGATGTACTAAATATTGAAAGAATCACACGATAGTGGTATGCATACTAACAAACAATGAAACTCATACAGTCTATGTTGTGTTCTACAGTATCTGTTGTCTCTACAAACTACATTTCTTCATGAAAACAACAAAATTAGTGTTCGTGGATAATAAGAGGTTTGATTCCAACAAGTAACTGAGACTTAAGTCATTTTTGGCAAAGGTTCTTGGCTGTTGTTGACTATGTTCAACAGTGAAAAAAGAAATACAGAGGAGAAAATATTCTCTGCAGCAGGGCTGAGGACTTAGATCTAGTGTATGTTTGTGTTTGTCACACTGGCAGTCAGAAATAGATTGGAGGAAAAGGAGAGTTTGTTTGGGACTTTAGATACACTTCTATGTACACTCAAATAGGAACTAACCAGATGACCATTATTATATGCTATGTATTCTATCATACATGAGGCATTTTACTAATCTGTAAATATGAATGTACTGTCTTCACCATGGAACTCTGACTTATACTAATGTAAGATTTAAATATACTATTCTTATATATAAATATTGTTTTTTGATCTATGCTGTTCATTTATCTTGTAGAGTTTCTTTTATGATTATAAAAACTACCTTCTATTGCACTACATCCAAGTAGTCCTAAAGAAGCAGGACAGCTGTGAAACGTGTAGACCCACACTGAGGACTAGTGCATTGTATAATGTGATGTATTTTAGATAGCTTTGTTGGTGCTGTATCTCTCAGATTTTTTAACATTGTATAAAATAAAATTGTGTTTTTTTTATATGTAAAATATCTGGTTTGTTCCTATTTGAGTGTACATAGAAGTGTAGCTAAAGTCCCAAACAAGCTCTCCTTTTCCTCCAATCAAATTATACCAGGATGACACTTATATGTCAATATGGTTAAGTTGATACAAAATATCTTTCCACACATACTCTCTCCTATCCTGGCAGTCAGAAATAGTAGAGTGCTGGTTAGGGATTACACTGTAACTGTAATTCCGCGGACACACGATCGGTCAAACCGATGAGAACGGTCTGATGGACCGGTTTCATCGGACCAAACCGATCGTGTATGGGCCCCATCGGTTATTTATCCATAGGTTAAAAAAAAGCAACTGTATCACTCGGTCCCGCCCCAATGTCTGCGCTGCTTTCAATCCATCGAGTGTAGCCAATCAACGGGCAGGCTGAGAACCGAGGGGGATGTCGGGGGGGGGGGCGAGCGTGGAACTTTCGAGGGCTCAGGTAAGTAAATCAGGGGATCGGGGGGGGGGTTGGTGGTGTCGGTACTGTCGGATGTTTTTTCACCTTAATGCATAGGATGCATTAAGGTGAAAAAACATTTACCTTTACAACCCCTTTAAGACAAAGCAGCCCCCCTAATACTTACCTGAGTCCCATCTAGATTCAGCGATGTTGCAGGAGTGTCTCTGGATACGCCGTTGTATCTCTGAGTGTGCGTGGTCGCATCTATGTGCCTGATTCAGAGAATCAGTTACGCATAGATTTCCCTAAGATCTGACCGGCGTAAGTGTCTTACACCGTCGTATCTTAGGCTGCATATTTACGCTGGCCGCTAGGTGGCGCTTCCGTATAGTTACGCGATGAATATGCTAATTAGGTATTTTGGCCGATTCAGAAACGTACGTCCGACCGGCACATTTTTTTTACGTCGTTTGCGTTAGGCTTTTTTCGCCGTAAAGTTACCCCTGCTATATGACGCATAGCTAATGTTAAGTATGGACGTCGTTCCCGAGTCAAGTTTTGAAAATGTTACGTCGTTTGCGTAAGTCGTTCGCGAATAGGGCTGTACGTAAGTTACGCTCACGTCTAAAGCAATGACGACTTGCGGCGTAATTTCGAGCATGCGCACTGGGATTTTTTCACGAGCGGCACATGCGCCGTTCGTAAAATACGTCAAAAACGTGGGGTCACAGTGAATTTACATAAAACACGCCCACATCATCCCCATTTGAATTAGGCGGGCTTACGCCGACACACAAACGTTACGCCGCCGTAACTAAGGGCGCAAGTTCTTTTTGCATGCGGAACTTGCGCCCTAAGTTACGGCAGCGTACCGTATGTGAGATACGTTACGCCGCGCCGACAGATACTGCTATGTATCTGAATCCGGCCCTATGTTTTTTTAAAACCTGCTTTCCCTTCTTTTTTTTTGACTTGATAAATCTTTCCAAATAAGGCAAAAATCTAATGATCAATCAGCCATCTTAATCCAGATTTTAATATAAAACATTCCTGTCATTTATCTAGTGATATGTCTACTTACTACCTAATATCACTGTTCACATCTGAACCATGCTAAAGAGAGCCTATCTTATTTTAGATAGTGACAGCAACTTTCAAAATGCGTTTTCTAATGTGTCTCAATTGATCTGAGTAGTCAGGTTAAGCAACAGGACTCTGCCAAAAACATCAGTGGTCCCTGGGATTTTTCTACATTTATGTTCACAGACAAGCTGGAATGCTGGAGGAGGTAAGATGTGCAGAAAACACGTTTAGGTTCAGAAAAACTTAGGCTTATCACTTTTCTTTTTCATTCTAAAATAGATAACATTTTTGTACAAACCTAAAACAACTTGATATTGGCCTTACTATCAGCTTTTTTTCAAGGACAGATACAAGTCTTATGATTGTGAGAAACCTTAAACAAGCATCTTAATAAAGGCGTTATTTTCAGTTTTGGAAAATGTTTAATCTTAGCCTTACTGAGTCCTCATAAATATACTGTAATTTTAAAGAATACGTTTTGTTTGATATAATAGTCCACAGTTTGCTGTTATGTGGAGGACAACCAACTCCTCTTGCTAGATGTTCGTAGGTTGGCCTAGGTCCATGTAGACCATGCTGCCTTGATTGTATTCATTTAGTCAAAAATATCAAATTTTGTGCAAAACCTAAAACAACTTGACATTGGCATTACTAGTAACTTTTTACAAGGACAGATAAAACTTTTATGACTTTGAGAAATATCAAAGGAGTGATACACTATAAGAAAAATCATCCGAAATTCGGCTAGTTCGTTTGTTTTTCGGCCAGTTAATGGGCATAACATTGATAATTGTTGGGATGTTTTTGAGCTGAAAAACGAAGGACAAGTTTGGAAATTTTCTGCAGAACAAACGATAAATTGAAAGGTTAATGTGTTTCCCGTCCGAACTGTTTTCACTAGGTATATGTAAAAAAACTAATAAAAAATGTATTCATTTATGTCCACTGAATGATTTATCGGTCATTACATGATGGCACTGTTGCTCTCACGGCCGAATGTTAATTTTTTTTAAATGGGTTTGGCCCAGTATAAGTATCACTGAGTCCAAATAAATTTATTGCAGATCGGATGAATAAGTTCTGCTTCATTTAATAGCATTTTGTTGCTGTACTGAGGACAAACAACCTATCTTGCTAAGAAGCTATAAGACAGCTTAGTTCATTGGTTGGCCTAGACAAATGTCGGCCATGTTGCTTTGCTTATCCTCATGGTCATGTAGACCGCACTTTGTTGATTATCAACATGGACCTCTCTGTGATAAGTCAGTGATTTTTTTTATTTATTTTTTTATTTGAAGTTCAGGACAGCTTTGTAAAATAGAACTAAATACATCTCTGTATTGAGCTCTGTCATTTCAAAGCTATTATTTCTCATTTTTAGGGACTCTCTATTTTTAGGGACTCTCTACCAAGTAACTATAAGCCTGAAGTGGGAGATGGGTACCTGTCAAAACTAGGTACCACCCCCCCCAAAAAAAATTACATGCCAGGAGTGCTTAACCCCCCTAGCGGTATTCCCGAGTCTGGCTCGGGGTAAGATTTATGTACCAAAAGCAGAATCCTCGAGCTAGACTCGGGATCGCCTCGCAGCAGCCACAGACAAAGTTACTTACCTTGTCCCTGGATCCTGCGATGCCTCCCCGCTGAGTGAGCGAGCGGCGTCCTCGCTCGATTCACACAGTGTCCCTGTGTGCCGCCGATCTCCGTTCCCTGCGACGTTACAACGCACGGGGGCGGAGATCGGCGCCAAATTCAAAAAAGTAAATAAACACAATACATACAGTATACTGTAATCTTATAGATTACAGTACTGTATGTAAAAAATACACACCACCTTTGTCCCTAGTGGTCTGCCCAGTGCCCTACATGTACTTTTGTATAATAAAAACTGTTCTTTCTGCCTGCAAACTGTAGATTGTCCATAGCAACCAAAAAGTGTCCCTTTATGTCAAAAGTGGTTTTAGACCAGCTTGAAAACAGCGATAATAAATTATAATCACTTGCAGAATTGAGCGATAGCGATTTGTGAGGAAATTTGTCATATAAAAATAAAAGTAATGACAGCGACAATTCTGCAACTGAGCAAATTTCAGTGATTTTGAGTTGATTACATTATTGAATAATTTTTATTATAATTATATTATTATTTGTTATAATTATTTATAATTATCCATGCAGTGTAGCCAATCAACAGGCAGGCTGAGAACCGAGGGGGATGCCGGGTGCCAGCGTGGGACTTTCGAGGGCTCAGGTAAGTAAACCAGGGGCTCGGGGGGGGGGGGGTGTGTGTCGGTACTGTCGGATGTTTTTTCACCTTAATGCATAGGATGCATTAGGGTGAAAAAACATTTACCTTTACAACCCCTTTAAGATAAAAAAAACTTCTGTTTGCAGCAGCCCCCCTAATACTTACCTGAGCCCCATCTAGATTCAGCGATGTTGCAGGATTGTCTCAGCTGCCCAGGACTCCCCTTCTCATTAGCTGAGACAGAAGTTCGGCGCCATTGGCTCACGCTGCTCCCAATCAAAGTCAGCCAGCCAATGAGGAGAGAAAGGAGGTGGGGCTGGGCATCTACTCCATGTCTGAATGGACACAGGAAGCTGTGGTTCAGCTCGGGTGCCCCCATAGCAAGCAGGTTGCCCAGGAGAGCGGGGCCAGGAGCGCCCAAGAGGGACATGAGAAAAGGAGGATCGGGGCTGCTCTGTGCAAAACCACTACACAGAGCAGGTAAGTATAACATTTCAAAAAACAAGATTTTAGTATCACTTTAAACTCTGCTTGATTAGAAATATTTGACCACAAATATATTTCTTCAGACATAGATTCTAGAGTTTATGTTTTTTTAAAACCTGCTTTCCCTTCTTTTTCTTTCGACTTGATAAATCTTCCCAAATAAGGCAAACATCTAATGATCAATCATCCATCTTAATCCAGATTTGAATATAAAACATTCCTGTCATTTATCTAGTGATATGTCTACTTACTACCTAATATCACTGTTCACATCTGAACCATGCTAAAGAGAGCCTATCTTATTTTAGATAGTGACAGCAACTTTCAAAATGCATTTGCTAATGTGTCTCAATTGATCTGAGTAGTCAGGTTTAGCAACAGGACTCTGCCAAAAACATCAGTGGTCCCTGGGATTTTTCTACATTTATGTTCACAGACAAGCTGGAATGCTGGAGGAGGTAAGATGTGCAGAAAACATGTTTACGTTCAGAATTTCAAAACTTATGCTTAACACTTTTCTTTTTCATTCTAAAATAGATAACATTTTTGTACAAACCTAAAACAACTTGATATTGGCCTTACTATCAGCTTTCTTTCAAGGACAGATACAAGTCTTATGATTGTGAGAAACCTTAAACAAGCAATTTAATAAAGACGTTATTTTCAGTTTTGGAAAATGTTTAACCTAAGGCCTCCTTCAAACCGTTGTCCTAGGTTAACCTATGAAGCTGACTGATGGTCCGTCGTGCCTACACACCATCAGTTAAAAAAACTATCGTGTCAGAACGCGGTGATGTAAAACACAACGACGTGCTGAAAAAAACGAAGTTCAATGCTTCCAAGCATGTGTCGACTTGATTCTGAGCATGCATGGATTTTTAACCGATGGACGTGCCTACTAACAATTGATTTTTTCCCATCGCTTAGGAATCCATAGGTTAATTTTAAAGAAAGTTGGCTTTTTTTTAACCTGAGGTTAAATAACCTATGGGGCCTACACATGATCGGTTTGGACCAATGAAAACAGTCCATCAGACCATTGTCCTCTGGTTAACCTATCGCGTGTACGAGGCCTTAGCCCTACTGAGTCCTCATAAATATACCGTAATTTTAAAGAATAAAATGGCTCGGGGTACGATTTATGTACCAAAAGCAGAATCCTCGGGCTAGACTCGGGATCGCATCGCAGCAGCCACAGACAAAGTTACTTACCTTGTCCCTGGATCCTGCGATGCCTCCCCGCTGAGTGAGCGAGCGACGTCCTCGCTTGATTCACACAGTGTCCCTGTGTGCCGCCGATCTCCGTTCCCTGCGACGTTACAACGCACAGGGGCGGATATCGGCGCGAAATTCAAAAAAGTAAATAAACACAATACATACAGTATACTGTAATCTTATAGATTACAGTACTGTATGTAAAAAATACACACCCCCTTTGTCCCTAGTGGTCTGCCCAGTGCCCTACATGTACTTTTATATAATAAAAACTGTTCTTTCTGCCTGCAAACTGTAGATTATCCATAGCAACCAAAAAGTGTCCCATTATGTTAAAAGTGGTTTTAGAGCAGCTAGAAAACAGCGATAATAAATTATAATCACTTGCAGAATTGAGCGATAGCGATTTGTGGGGAAATTAGTCATAAAAAAATAAAAGTAATGACAGCGACAATTCTGCAACTGAGCAAATTTCAGTGATTTTGAGTTGATTACATTATTGAATAATTTTTATTATAATTATATTATTATTTGTTATAATTATGTTTTTCAAACTTTTTCATACGCGGGATGCCTACTAGACTCTTGTTTGGACAGATTTAAGTAAGTTATTCCTAAGGATTACAGGCCTACAATGTAAAACACCAAATTTCCTTGCAAAATAATGGTACCGCTTTCAGCACCTAAAATCTGAAATAATCATACCACCAGGGAGGTTAAAGCAGAAGTTCCAGTTTAGGGTGGAACCACGCTTTAAGTAAGGTGAAAGGAAGCTCTATTTTGCTAAAAGAGATGTATAGGGTATAAAAAAAAAACATACATACTCACTTCCATGCTACAGCATCCTTGTTCTCCCCTGCCGGCTCTAAACCTGAGAACTGAGCAATCACATAATCTCTGATCGCTCAGTTCTCTGTCTTCTCGGAGCAGAGAGGAGTGACTGTCAGTTACCATTCTGCCCCTCCAGCACTCACTTTTGAGGGGATGGGCTGGAGAGGGGATGGGTGTGGCTGGCTTCAGCTCTTAGCTGCGCACTGAGATCTAAAGCCAGCTATCAGTCAGGCAGCTGGGTGTATACTGACAATATGAATGGGATAATTCCAGATTCTGGAGCGGCTCTATGATATAAACTGACAGCGGGCCTTAGAGAGCAAAAGAAAGTGTACCATCTGCCCTAAGCTCAAACCTATGATTAAAGCCATGCCTCATTAAGCCATAAACATTTCTCTATCACTGTATTGTTTGACATCTTTACACAAAAGAAGATAGCAGTAGCTAGTTTGTGTCCATCTGGCATGAACAGAAAAATCTTTTTTGCACTACAAAGCAATCCATAAACTTGTTTGCTCAGAATTGCCAAGCTTACAAGTTTTAGTTGGGCAGGGAGCAGGGAGAAGAGCATTGATGTTGGCGTTGCCTTTTAGGAGTGTACACATTTTCTTAATATATATTTTCTAACCCATCTAATTACTAATTCCTCTTAACAGATTCTGCATGGTAGCATCCGGTGGAACCCACAGACATAAATTAATTGATCTAATCAGCAGTTTTGAGTGACTATGACCCCATGGTCCTCTTATGTCTATAGTTACTTTCCCTGTTTTCAAGACAGGAAGATGAATTGTGAACTCCAGAAGCCCATTATGTACATATTGTGTTTCAGTTTTTTAGGAAGGTCGATTCCTGACGTCCATGATGTGTTTGCCACATAATCAACCACCAGGTTTTTCCAAAACCTATTAGGAATGGGTGAACATCTCTGAGTTGATTCATCCTCTCCTTTTTTTAATGGACTCCAATGGAAAGATACCTTTGAGATTTGCCAACTAGCAAAGGGTATTGTAAAGTCTAAAGGATTCCAATTTTCTTGTACTAGATTAACCATATCGTAAAAGAATGTGATGGTTTCGTTTGGAACTGTGAAAGGAAATCTCATTACCAAATTCTCAATTGATATAATAAGACTGAAGCCCTGTACACACGGCCCAGAATCTCATCAGGAAAAAAACGTAGTTTTTCCTGAAGAGATTCTTGGAAGAATCTTTAGCCGGGCCGAGTGTACAGACCCTCCATTCAAAAGAACCAACGCATTTTTACCTTTTCATAACCTTCTCAATAGAAGTCTTCCACTTGATGAGTTTACATTTCCAAATGATGACATTCTATATATCTTGGCACCTTATTCAGTCAGACAGGTACTCACATTCCTTTCCATGTTCTATTTACAATGGCACTATGCTGAAAGATGCTTATCTTTTACATACTGTGCTATGGTATGCTAACTTCAACTGATTCCTAGGAAATTAATTATCATCTACATTGACACAGATATGCTCTGCCATGCTAGTATGAGGGACAGATGTGCACGCTAAGGCCTCGTACACACGATAGGTTAACCAGAGGACAACATTCTGATGGACCGTTTTCATCGGTCAAAACCGATCATGTGTGGGCCCCATAGGTTATTTAACCATCGGTTAAAAAAAAGCCAACTTGCTTTAATTTTAACCGATGGATTCCTAACCGATGGGAAAAAAATTATCGTTAGTAGGCACAACCATCGGTTAAAAATCCACGCATGCTCAGAATCAAGTCGACGCATGCTTGGAAGCATTGAACTTCGTTTTTTTCAGCACGTCGTTGTGTTTTACGTCACCGCATTCTAAAACGATTGTTTTTTTAACCGATGGTGTGTAGGCGCGACAAACCATTAGTCAGCTTCATCGGTTAACCGATGACAATGGTCCATCAGACCGTTCTCATTGGATGGACTGATCGTGTGTACGAGGCTTAAGTAAGCCATCTTCATCATATCCGTGTATTTCCTTGACCTTTCATTTGCAATTCGTTTTCTAGTTTGAGATGCTCCTGTCAAGAAAAAAAAGAATAAACATGCTTTTGTACAGTTTTACAGAGCTCTCCCTATTAGGAAAGCATTTCTTCAGTGCCACTAGATATTGGTTTGTTAGTGTCTGCAATAAAATGTATATCAAATTTCCTAATATGATTATTGTTTCTCAGAAGACTTCTTTACACCAATGTATTGCAGTGCACTGGACAAAAAAATCCAGTATCCTGCAATTTGAGAGGATTTGGCTGCAATTTGCAATTCAAGCCAATTCAAATTAAAGTGGCTGTAAAGGCTGAAGGTTTTTTCCCTTCATGCATCCCCTCCAGCCCTCCCCTAATACTTACCTGAGCCTGATCTCAATCCAGCAATGTGCATCAGAGCAGCAGCTCTCCCTGGTCTCTCCATCCTCATTGGCTGGGACACAGCTGCGGGAGTTGTTGGCTGTCAATCACGGGCAGTGAGGAGGGAGAGTGGGGCGGGGCAGAGCCACACCCTGTGTCATGCACAAGTGCCACCATAGCAAGTAAATTGCCATGGGGGCACTCAGCAAGGGGGAGGGGCCAGGAGAACTGGCGGAGGACCAGTACTGCAATGTGCAAAACCATTGCACAGAGCAGGTAAGTATACTATATTTATTTATTTTTTAAACGTGAGCCTTTAATATCCCTTTACTTCGTCAGTAACTCAGCTCAATGCATGACAACACACATCGATCTATAGGTTCTGGTAGGACTAAACCCTATAGGGAGACTCTGCTCTCCACTCTCACACATTTTCATAAAAGTTCATACTCTGTGGACTTTCAGGGGCTCTCTTGACGAGAAACCTGAAAGCCTCGTACACACGCACGGTTTACTCGGCAAGAAAGCTCTGCCAGCAGCTTTCTTGCTGGTTCTTGCCGAGAAAACCGTGCGTGTGTACGAGGCTTAAGAGTTATTTAGCTCACAGGTATCAGCCCAGTGCTATTATGTAAATTTTAGATGACAGTATAACATGGCTTTACTGTACTGCATCAAATTTTAGGTGAAATTATTATTATTAAGTACTATCAGGCAAATTCCTTTACTCTGCATCCCACACAAAATCATGCCAGAACCCTTTTATGCCGCATACAGACGGTCATTTTTTGCGATGGAAAAAAAATGAAGTTTGAAGTGATGAAAAAAAACGACATTTTTGAAACTTCATTTTCAAAAACGATGTAGCATACACACCATCGTTTTGAAAAATGATGAACAAAGTGACGGGACTCTAAAGGGGAAGTTCTATTCGCCTTGAGGCTGCTTTTAGCTGGTTACTTGTTAGAAAAAGACGTTTCGTGCTTTTTTGTCTGTTACAGCGTGATGAATGTGCTTACTCCATTATGAATGGTAGTTTTACCTCCCGTCTCAAAACTTGCTTCTGGGCATGTGCGGGTTTAAAACGTCATTTTTGCCCACACACGATCATTTTTTATGACACAAAAAATGACATAAAAAATTTGAGCATGTTCGAATTTTTTTTTTGTCATTTTTCAGAAGACATAAAATTACATTTTGCCCACACACGATCATTTTAAATGACATTTTTAAAAATGTCATTTTATTTCATCACAAAAAATGACCGTCTGTACGCGGCATTAGAGCTGGCTACTGTTAGCTTTTCAGGTCTAACCAAAATGATTATAGTTAAGAAAATTTTAGGAATATATATTTAAATAAAACGGAAAGGTTCATCCAAGCTGAACAACTAGATACACCGATTTGCAGAATTATTTTACATCATCAGCTACCATCTCATCCAATCATTGTCCTTTTGAGTAATGCTCTGTCACAGTAGTCAATTTATAATATAGTGAATGACTATATGCAGACCAGTCCTGAGACAAATTTTTCATACTGGGGCATTTGGTGATCTTACGGGTACCTTATGCAGCCCATAAAATTCAAATTTCCACAGTATCTAGGAACTTTATTTTTTTACAAGAAAATCCTGTTTTGGGATCTCCATAACAACAATATAACTAACTAGGCATTTTTACCTTTTCATAACCTTCTCAATAGAAGTCTTCCACTTGATGAGTTTACATTTCCAAATGATGACATTCCATATATCTTGGCATCTTATTCAGTCAGACAGGTACTCGCATTCCTTTCCATGTTTTATTTACAATGGCACTATGCTGAAAGATGCTTATCTTTTACATACTGTGCTATGGTATGCTAACTTCAACTGATTCCTAGGAAATTAGTTATCATCTACATCAATTTTATTAATGACACAGATATGCTCTGCCATGCTAGTATGAGGGACAGATGTGCACGCTAAGGCCTCGTACACACGATAGGTTAACCAGAGGACAACGGTCTGATGGACCGTTTTCATCCTTCAAAACCGATCATGTGTGGGCCCCATAGGTTATTTAACCATCGGTGCACAAAGCAGGTAGGTATACTATATTCATTCATTTTTTAAACATGAGCCTTTAATATCCCTTTACTTCGTCAGTAACTCAGCTCAATGCATGACAACACACATCAATCTATAGGTTCTGGTAGGACTAAACCCTATGGGGAGACTCTACTCTCCACTCTCACACATTTTCATAAAAGTTCATACTCTGTGGACTTTCAGGGACTCAAATGGTCCTTCCTTCATGAGGGCTACAGGAGAATAGCATAAACAGTATGATCAGTGTAAATGTCCCATTGATGTCCTCTTGTAGCCCTAATGAAGAAGGTCCTTTCTAATCCACCAGAAACACATTGGATTTTGCTCCTGATAAAGTTTAATCCCTGGACTTTGCAAAATGTATCTGCCACTTTCCTTAGCACACACCAGTCTACAGGAGATAGAGGCTGTCCTATAGCTATCACTCTTTAAAAATCTGCCTAGAAGAACGCATATCCTTCAATCTTCAAACCAGGGATTAAGATCTAGAATAGCAGACCAGATCCACACACTTCTTCCTATTCATAAATTTTACAGTGTTATTAAACCCATGTACAATAAAATACACATATGTGATTAATTGCGGTTTTGTTTTAGCCATTGAGCCTTTAGCCCTTCATTTCTAGAACTTTACAACTAGAAGAACCTCCAAACAACAGCTGCATCTATAGGGTGATACCGTCCTCTTGCAGGGTCCCCCTGGAGCCACCCATATGTGAACGCTCCCAGGACTACAATTATATCAAACTCAAACACAGCACCCTCTTCTCCACCCACCAGCTCTCAGAATGACACCCTTGTCTGCACACCGTGGTACTTACACCACCAGCTCTCAGGATAACAGCCTCCTCTGCCAACCACAGCACTTCTCCACCCACCAGCTCTTAGATTGAATGCCTTCTCTGCAAACCACAGCACTTCCCCGCCCATGAGCCCTCAGATGGACAGCTGGCTTTACTCTGGCACGTCTTATGTGCACAGTGCTCTCTTTAGGGCTGGAAGCTCAGACTGGAAGTTCAGGGAAGCGAAGCAGAGAGTCACACAGCAAGGGTTATGTTTACAACATATAAACAAGTTTCAGAGCAGACCAAAGAAAAAAGAGCTCAAAGTGCAGCTAGTAATACTGATCCAAAGGGTAGTAGGGAATAACTCATGAGGGCTTAATACCCCTTTAACTTATATTTTCTATATATATTTTAAGGACTATGGGCCAGATTCTCAAAAGAGATACGTTGGCGTATCTCCAGATACGCCGTCGTATCTCTGAGTCTGGCCGGTTGTATCTATGCGCCTGAATCAGTTACGCATAGATTTCTATTAGATCCGACCGGCGTAAGTCTCTTACGCCGTCGGATCTTAACTGCATATTTACGCTGGCCGCTAGGGGCGTGTACGCTGATTTACACCTAGAGTATTTAAATCAGCTAGATACGCAAATTCACGAACGTACGCCCGGCCGACGCAGTACAGTTACGCCGTTTACATTAGGCTTTTCCCGGCGTAAAGTTACCCCTGCTATATGAGGCGTATATGCGGCGTACCAATGTTAAGTATGGCCGTCGTTCCCGCGACGAAATTTGAAAAATTTACGTTGTTTGCGTAAGTCGTCCGTGGATGGGGCTGGACGTCATTTATGTTCACGTCGAAACCAATGACGTCCTTGCGGCGTACTTTGGAGCAATGCACACTGGGAAATTCCACAGACGGCGCATGCGCCGTTCGTGAAAAACGTCAATCACGTCGGGTCAGGGTTAATTTACATAACACTCGCCCACCTCTTCACAATTTTAATTAGGCGGGCTTACGCTGGCCTATTTACGCTACCCCGCCGCAACTTTCTTTTGAGAATAAGGCACTTGCCTGTAAAAGTTGCGGAGGCGTAACGTAAATAGGATACGTTACGCCCGCACAAACATACGCCATTCTACGTGAATCTACCCCTATGTATATTGATAATAAATACCTAAAAAAAATCAGTCATCTAATAAAGATCCTTTTGATATGTAAAACAAAATTTGGAAACTGAATTGTATTATACTTTTTATAAATATTAATACCAGAGGAAAATAAATTACCCTTTTCAAACAGGGAAAGTGACTACATGTTTCTGTAAAACTGTTTTATTTTAGCTTGCAGTTCTTGAATTAAAACAGCGGTGTTATTTTATTGAGTCATTTAAAGAGATAAGCAAAATTACGATTTTTATGAAAATATTTTACATAAGTTGCCTATTTTTTCTCTTCGCGCCCGCTGGCTATGACTGGTGTCAGCCAATAAGGTCATATCTCTTTTAGCAAAACTCAAAACAAATAGTATTAACTGGTCTGTATCTGATTTAAGTCATTCTTGGCAGCAAAGCTATTTACTTAATTTCATCATTGGGGCATTTGTTGTTTTAGCTGATAAGAATCAGAGGTAATAGAGACAGCGTTGCTTGTAGGAAAGATTTAACCAGATGTCAGCATAACATATTTTGATCTGCTGTCTAGGACAATCTGTTAGTGTAATGTTAGGGCCTGTATTTTATTCTGGTTAATGTGTAGGAAGAGCTGATTCATACCGATTGTTTTCTGTCCACATGTGAATGCGTACATAACTAAGAATGAAGTGAATCATTTTATAACTGGATTATTTTTACTTCAGCTATGGAAAGAGTTTTAATCTCACCAGTGGCCAAACATTAAAGGACACCAGTCATAATAAAGAAAAATACTGTTGACCTTTTTCTGACAATGATAGTTGCCTGTCTGTCTTTGATGTCACAAGGCAAAGGTACACAGCAAGCGAAGCATAGCTAGTTAAAGCGTATCTAAACCCAAAAACAAAAAGTCTTATATTATAGCTTCCCAGTTCTTAGATGTGGTATCCGTTTTCATTTTTAGACTTTATTTTGTTATTCTCACTTGATGATCCAGCCAAGAACACCCTTCTAGTCATACAGGGGCTCCCCTTACTCCTCAACTGTAAAGCGGCATTAAAGTGGTTGTAGCAAAATGTATCAGTTTACATGGGTGAGACAAACCACTTAAATGGGTTGTAAAGGTTTGTTTTTTATTTTCTAAATATGTTCCTTTAAGCTAGTGCATTGTTGGTTCACCTACCTTTTCCTTCGATTTCCCTTCTAAATGTTTTTTTTTTTGTCTAAATTTCTCACTTCCTGTTTCTCCTCAGTAAGCTTGCCCCCATCAACCGAGCCGTTCTGGCTGGGGGTTAGTCAGCCAGAACAGCTTACTGAGGAGGAACAGTAAGTGAGAAATTCAGACAAAGAAAACTATTTTTTAGAAGGGAAATCGAAGGAAAAGGTTAGTGAACCCACAATGCACTAGCTTAAAGGAACCTATTTAGAAAATTAAAAATGAAACTTTACAACCCCTTTAACAATGGCAAAACCGTCATTACAAAAGGAAAAAATACTTTTTACTGCTACTACTTTTTACTACTGCTGAGCTGGAGTTTGGCTTCAGTTTGCTAGTGTGTCTAAATCAGCTAACACATTTAACACTCCCCTTCCCCCCCGACTTACAGTGCTGCTGCCTACTGTGCCCCTATGCTCATCCATCCAGAGTTGTGTCTCACTAATACAGGAGGTGTGTTACTGGCCAGATCACCAGGTGAAAACAGAAAGAAAAAAGCCAAAGAAAAGAAAACTGATACAGTCACCACATCTAATGCTTGGTGAGCAGCAATATAATACATTTTTTGCTTTGAGTTTAATACTACTTTAACTATGCAGGAGCAACGTAGCCACCCTTGTACAGCAGCATTGTCACCCAGGAGAGTGTGTAGTATTACAGTAGATGGACTAGTAGATTTAGAAGGGCTTTACATAAGCGACTAAAAGCTGAAAATTATAAGTTACCCAGTCAATGTTACATTTTCACTTTTGCTAGTCTAACTTCGACTTTTGCTAGACGGCTTAGTCTGTTAAAGAAAGTTGAAAAAGAACAGATTTACTGGCAGGGTCAAAATGTAATACAAGTATGGTATGGGGGGGGGGGGACTGGATAATTGCTATTGGCAGATTGCATCATATATGTTATTTTTCATTTTGACCATAATTTGATTTGACGAAACTCGTAAAAACACATAATTGGTTCCGCTTATTAATTAAAAAATACTGAATCCAGAGCCAGCCAGGAATATTGTATTTTGTGTGAAGCACAGTAGCTTAGTGATTAGCACTTCTGCCTTTCAGCATGGGGATCCTCAGTTCCTATCCAGGCCAGGAGACTATCTGCATGGAGATTGAATTTTCTCCCTATGCTTGTGTGATTTTCCTCTAAGTAGTTTGGTTTCTCCCAATCTACAAAGACATGCTGGAAGGACAATTGACTCCTGTCGAAATTGGCTCAAGTATGTGCATAAATACATGTAGTTGTAAGCGCCTAAAGGGCAGGGACTGACTCAGTATGTTAAGCTTGAGTACTGTATTGTCAGTACTACAGTAATTCCTTGGTAATGAAGTTTACTTGCGTTTCGCAATATGAGCTATTTTTTTTTTAAAATCCTGACTCAGTTTTCGAGTGTTGTCTTGTAACACAAGCAGGAGTCAAGCCTCTGGGGTGTGCAGTACTGCATTTGGCCAGAGGTGGGCGGGCGCCGGTGACACTCAGAGCCGTTCGGAGCTGCTCTTTAACACTCAATTTCCGAGTGCACCTGAGCGGCTCTCAGAGTGTTTCCGAATGCCTCTGATGCCCCCCACCTCTGGTCACATGCGGTACTGCATACACTAGCAGTGCCACTGGAATGGATTATCTGAGTTTCCATTATTTCCTATGGGACAACTCGCTTTGATATACGAGTGCTTTGGATTACAAGCATTCTTCTGGAATGATTAATGCTTGTAATCCAAGGTACCACTGTATATGTAATAATGTATTGCAATACCTACATCTTTAAATTTTTAAGAAAAACCCCAATATTTCTCTCATGACAGGTTGCTTTTATCACTAGACCTGTATTAAGTGCAATAACTCCACAGTAACCATTCTGTGAGGTTATGGCTTTATAAAATGTTGTTACAAAGTTTTATAGGCAGTGATGTCAATAATGGAGATAGTCAGTAGTTCCAGGGTTTAGATGTTTTCAGAGCATGGCAGCCCATAGCAAGGAGAAAAATATTAATTACATATACAATATACATTTACATTTTATACCATGTAGAAATAATACCTTTTTATTTCCCATTATTTCCCATTTGTTTAACTGAAAGTTGGCAGCATTTAGAATTACTGAAAATCCAAGAAGGAATATCTAGATCAGGGGTACTCAGCCTTTTGAAGAGTGAGGGCCACTCAAGTGATTTGGTAACCAGTTGTGGGCCACAAGGCAATAAAATGGTGCAGATTTAAAAAATATATATATTTTGAATAGCATAATGAACAATTGCCACCTGCAGCCGCTGAAACTCGGCTTTTAACGGTTTCAGAAGGAAAAAGAAGAGGATTGATTCCTGTATATGGTGCCCCTACTGGCCCTCCTGTTCAAGTATAAAACAGAATGTGAGAGGGAGGCTGCACAGGCCCCCTGGAGCATGGGATGGGGTAGCCATTGTGACCCCTGACGCTACACCAGTGGCTGGTAATGTGGTAAAAAACACATGCCCCCCCAAACCACAAATGTAAACAAGCACCCCTGATCTAGACTGTTTCGTTTTGCTCATCACTGCAATTCTGATTAGGTTAAAGAAGGATTTACCCCCTGTATACACGCTCTATATACTTACAATCATATGTTGTCTTCCACAATTAACAATATTTTTAAATGACTTGATTGAGTCAACAAATGAGTTTGTAGAGCTAGTTAGATTCCTTTACCTTTTTATTAGATTCATGTAACTTTTATTAGCTTCATCTACCTCCCTCCTAACATTTGGTCTGTAAACGCACACACTCAAGATCTCATCTGGTCCAGACCAGTACTAATCTCCACATGCAGTATCCTGGTCATCTTTTAGATCAGGGATGCCCAACCTTTTGAAGAGCGAGGGCCACTTAAGCGACTTGGTAACTGGTCGCGGGCCAAAATGAGCGGAGGGGCGGATGGCAGGTCCGTGTCTGCTCTGTATATGCAGAGCGAACATGGACACAGCCCACTATACTCTTTGGCTTTCCTGCACATTGCAATAGACTTCTATTATATTCTGCAGGTGTGGTGCACTTTCAGAAAGCTCACCAAACTCACAGGTAATAGAAGTCTATTGCTCAGTGCAGGTAACCCGCAGGTGCACTACTCTGCACCTGTGGATCAGTTTGAAAGCAGTCCAGTAACCACTGCAGAAAAGAGATGCCCATATATATATACTGTGATTTTATTAATAAAACTGAACTTTAATAACAATATTCTATTCCATCTCAGAGCAGGAGGTCGCGGGCCACTGGTTGGGATCCCCTGTTTTAGATAATGTTACACACAGCAAAAAATCTCTAAAGCCATACACGAATGGTGTCGGTCGAATTTCGAACAAATTTTCTTTTCAAAATCAGAAAGTTCGTTTTTTTTGTGATCCGATGATGCCACCATTGATTTTCGAAATTCTGCCGACCAAGCCTTCATGTTGCTACAGAAAAGAATTTTCACGGCCGGGAATCTTCTTTTCTCTCCGGGAATTTTCTTTTCTTGCACATGTGCGTTTTGTTTTCTATTACATTTCTTGCATGATTCTCCTATCATTGATTAGAAAATGGTTCGTTCTTCAAAAAATTTCCAACATGTCCGATTCCTCAAATTTGATTGCACACGAAAATCGGCTGTTGCTGCAGCCCACTAACGATGCGAAATTCATACGAAAATTCTTAGATACGATTTTCGAAAGAAAATTACTAGCATCTCCACAAAGAATCTGAAAGTGAACATGTTGGCCAAAGCAGCCAGTTAAATTCCAGCTGTTATACATTTGCAGAGAGAAGGAACAATTTGACTAATTGTTCTGGCCAACGCATACACTTTCCTTTCAGGTACTTTTTAATACATGGTCCCCTATGATCTCTGTAGACGTTGTGACATGATAGAACTAGAGGGAACTGTAAGTCTGGAATGTATCAATTAGGTGTCAGGTCTGTAGTGCTGAAAGTCTGAATCGAAAAATGAATAGTGTTTCTCTGACAAAGTGGAAGCTAAAGTTGTATGTTTATTTTCTTACTCATACCTAAAACCCTGCTATGTGAAGGTGGTAAAATTACTAAAAATACCTTATCTGTTTGAAAACCGTCAGTTTTCCCGATGGGATTCCTGCCAAGCTTGCCTTGAAAAGCCATGTATACACACGGCAACACAAAAGACCCGCCGTTCTTTTGAATGACAAGACTGCGGTGACGTCAAAGAATACGACGAGCCAGATAAATTACGTTCTATGCTACCGCGCATGCGTCGAATTGTTATTGAGCAAGCACGGTTTATTTCCCCTTTAGGCAAGCATACCGGTTTTCTCGGCAGGAAACACTCTGTCGGGAATCCCGATGGGAAAATAGAGAGCAGGTTCTCTATTTTTTTCCGGCAGTTTTCCTGTCGGAAAAACTGCTAGGGAGCATACACATGGCCGGGATTCCCAGCCAAAAGCTCTCCTGGCAGTTTTCCTGCTGGGAAAACCAGTCCTGTGTACGAGGCTTCAGCTTTTAACTTCAGCGTGTTCATTCAAGCTTTACAAAAAAAAAAAATCAAAACTGATTGGTTTCTTTTTAGAGCTGCACCAGATTTTGCACTCTCCAGTTTTAGTAAACCAAACCTCAGGTGTCATCTCTGGTATGTAACCCAACTTAAGCAGACCTACTTTAGGTATGTTTAGCGACTAGTGATATCTAGTTCCTGCACATAACCCCCAAGGAAAGTGTCATACAGACGGTATCTCATAGTTATACACTAGTTGGTTTGTGCCTCAGTCCTTCAAGGACAAGTACTCATAAAACATTTGTGTCCCTAGGGCAGTGCAGTGTGATTTTAAGCTGTATAACTAGGAGACAAGCCCCGGTACAATTTTATACACATTTTTGCCACTGCCCTTTGAAGAAAGTGAAATGATTTTAAAATGGAAATGAATGGTAAAGGAATTCCATTGTTCCATTTTCAACCAAACCTAAGCATTAGAAAAACAATGAGAATTCTTCGTATGAATTTGGCAAAATGTCCAAAATACTTGAGATAGGTAATAATTCTGAAGCAGTGTGGACATTCTATCTAATCTGTGTGTAACAAAGGCTCAGCATTTTGCCCTAACAGCTGTCAAAACAAAGATTATTATTTTTAATGAATGTCTTTCAGCCAAATAATTGGTGCCTGTATGAGTTAGCTCCCTTGTGGATTTTCTTTGTGAAATGTCCTAACATCATCACATACCTCCTGCCGGTGGGTGGCGATGACAGTGACTGCATGTGTAGAGAAATCTTAATCATGTCATTAAGCCAACAGTCTACTCCCAGATATCTGTAGTAATAACTTCAGAGTTAAATTTCCCAGCAGGTTAAGCCTCGGAATGCAAAAGTCATGCAGATTCGTGTTTATTATAGAGTGGGTGGAAAACAAACTGTACATTTGGCTAATGTGTAATTAGATGATGATATTACCATTGATTTATTAAAGGAGAACAAAATGCTCACTTAGCAAAGAGAATAAGGTAAAGTTATGTTATTTTTCAAAGGGAAAAAAACACAGAATTTGCTATCACATAGTTTAATATGGAAATGCATGCAGCCTCATTCTATTCACTAAGATTAGCAAACATTTTCCTTGCAAAGTATAATGGTCTCTACTTCTCTAATGCATTAAGAAATCAGACCCAGATTGTCCTTCATTTGGGATGGTTTTTAAATGCCAACTAAAGGAGCCAAAGGTTAAACTAATTTAAAGAGTCAGGCCCCATACACACGATAGAATTTATCCGCGAATACGGTTCAGCGGACCGTATCCGCGGATAAATCCTCTCTAAGATTTCAGAGGATTTCTATGCGATGGCGTGTACACACCATCGCATTGAAATCCGCGCTGAAATCCTCTGCCGATGACGTGTCGCGCCGTCGCCGCTATTATGACGCGGCGACGGGCGCGACGCTGTCATATAAGGAATTCCACGCATGCGTCTATTCATTACGGCGCGTGCGGGGAATCCCTTTGGACGGATGGATCCGGTAAGTCTGTACAGACGAGCGGATCCATCCGTTGGAATGGATTCCAGCAGATAGATATTCTGTGCATGTCGACAAATATTTATCTGCTGGAAATCCATTCCAGGGGAGATTTATCTGCGGATAAATATCCGTTGGCGTGTACACACCATAGGATCTATCCGCAGAAACCCATTTGATGGGATTTATCTGCGGATAGATTCTATGGTGTGTATGGGGCCTTAGTATTTGTCACTTTCCAAACAGCCATGGGACACTGCCTAATACGTTTGTTATTTATGTGATACGGTATTCTGGGATGAATATTATCTGTTCTTAGCTACAATATGGGCTAGTGTTAAAAAAAAAAACCTTTTGACAAGGTTTTGCAATTCTAAAGAAATGTTACTGTTACAAAGAATTTTACTCTGATACTGTGATGAGCCCAGATAATTTATACAGTAAAACCTTGGTTTGCGAGCATAATTCGTTCCAGAAACATGCTTGTAATCCAAAGCACTTGTATATCAAAGCATTTTTTTACAGGGTATAAAAGAGAAGAGAGGCACCTCTAAGTGTAGCAATAAGTTGCTAAATGTTATACCTTCATTAAATGTAACTATATTGCTACACTTAGAGAACCCTCTCTTCTTTTTTATACTCAGTTGTGACATGACACTACTCTTATATCAAGATATTGCTTGTATATCAAGGTAAAATTTATTAAAACATTTGTCTTGCAAAACGCTCTCAAACCAAGTTACTCTCAAACCAAGGTTTTACTGTATCTCCTTTAGGGGTTCATGCACACTGGGCTTAAATTAATGTCTGTTCTCTTTGGAATAAAAACGTTCATATAGAGCATTTTGTGTACAAAGTTTAGACGAGTTTAGGAGAGTTTTATGTTTTTTTCTGCCAGTGAGCTCCAATCAGAAATGCAAATGAGAAGGTTTTTTTTTTCTGCCTCAAAACGTTAAACTCAAAATAAGCCTCTTAACTTCCTAATGTGCATGGACACATAGGATAACATGGAGCTGCTTCTACAGGCAGAACACAAAACTCCTGTAAAAGCAACTTTTTTATGCCAGTGTGCATGGAGCCTAACACTGGAAACAGTGCATTCCTCCATAAAGCAGTAAAATGCTACAAGATATACATCTGAGACAGACAACTGGGAGGAATTTAGTTCACACCTGTGGCAAGCTTGAGTGCAACCAACATCACAGTACATGTAGTTATCAGGATCCCTGCCTTCAGGCACTTTTGTTCCCAAGCTGTTAGGTGGCTCTTGTCATTTTTTTACTTAGATTGATTAGATTTCATACTGAGTCTTCTAAGAAAACTTTGTTAACATAGGAAATAAAAGGGAGCATGCTGTTAAATCTTGTTTTTTCTTCAAAGGCCCTGAATGCATCTGAAAGCAATAAACATTTTCCAAAAGAAACATAATTTCAGCCATGAAATCCAAAATAGTCATGTTGCTGAAAATAATGTGGAAAGTAATGCGTTATAGCTTAGTAAACTGAGCCCGTTGATTTAATTAGAACAGTGTAGTCAACCAGTAAGCAAGCAGTGTTAAGCTGGCTGTAGACGGCTGGTTTTACTGAAGTTGATCCATCGATTGACTTTAGTACAAGCAGCCTTTTTTTTTCCGCCCGATCACTGCCAGCAGATAAAACCTCCTGCAGTAATCATGGTAATCTGGTGGCAGAACACAATAGTCCTACGGGAGTGATTCCCCCATCAACACTGACTGTGTTGATGGGGGAATCAAGCTGTTTTCTTTCCTTCCACCTATGATGAAAGGAATGAAAATTGCTTCATGTATGGTCTGCCCAAATAAAAACGCTAGAAATTGCAAACTAAGTATCAGTGAAGTTTGTGCATGTATACCAAAATTGAGTAGAAAGTGTAGAGTGTAGAAATATTTCCCACTAATTGTGCAAAATCCAGAGTTGTGGACATCAGAAATAGATAATAGTTATTTACTCCTTTATCAGCTGTTATGGACATTATAGTCAATAGCACATAAAGTCTGGGGCTTATTACATACTAAGTATCCCCATTGTATAGTATTACTGTTAATAATTAAAACAGCTATTCTAATAAAAAAGGGGGGTGTTTAGCAATTGTGCCAGCGCATCAAGGCAGTGAAAACAAGAGCAATATGATTGATGAGACATTTTTTATTATATGATATGATATACATTCCTTCCTCTACTGATGAAAAGTATCACTGTGCCAATGTACAACATGTCTTAAAGGAGAAGCCCAGCCTGAGCTCGTTTGGCTGGGCTTTTGCTATGGGTCACAGGAGTGCAATTCTTGACCCGTTTTGAGCAGAGAGCGGACTAAAGTTCGCTCTCGGCTGACGTCACAGGAATCAGTCATCACGACAATGGAAATCGGGAATCCGCCAGGTGCCTGGATTGACACCCACCTCAGCCTCTCAGAAAACCGCTGAGAGCCTGAGGCGGCTGCTCGGGGAGCTGTTAAAACTGAGCCATCGTGATGTTCGGTCGCTTGGTTCTCAGTTTAGCGGCGGCAGGGGACAGATGCAGCATCAGACCGATGCTGCCTCCACTAGGTAAGTATGATGGGGGAAAAACAAACAAAACCCATACTTCTCTTTTAAAGTAGATGTAAACCCTCACATATACCCAGTGAAGTGAACAGCCTCAGATAATACACACATTTTACATGTATATCTGCTGTCTGCTTTATATACTGTTTAGAAAATGCACGTCCTGTTAAGATTTTCTCTTCCTAATTCACCTGTGGGTGTGGGTTCTTGCCATACACTGGGGGACAGCTGATTGGAGGAAAGGCACACACCCCCACTCCACATAGGCAGAGACTTGCAGCTCTGTGCTGTGAATAGACTAGCTTTCTGCTAATCTATTTATAGCACCCACCCTGACACAAAACCCAGGTTTTATCACAGTTGGCAGAGATCTTGTCAGTAGTTATTATGCTGATAACAGAAGAACGGAGCAGGAGAAAGCCACAGGACTTAGGGCTTTGTAGAGAGATAAGAAAAAACACTACAGATATATGCTCAAATTTCATGAATGGGATTTACATCCACTTTAACCACTCTTTTGGGTTGCAGATGATTTAATTGAACACTGCTGTATGTTGGTAATCAGTCTATCGCAGCTCTTTGCAAAAGTGTCACAGTGGACAGTTCAGGATTGCAGGAGCAGGCATATACAAAACTGTTGCTATTCTTATATACTCTGGAAGTTAAAAAAACCACCTTACTTATAGCAGGTTTAACAATAATTGTAGTAATGCCAGTCAGGGATGAGAGTAAATAGCTTATTGTGAAATATATAGATGCTTATTTGTTCAGCTTACTGGGAAATATACAGTAGATGCTTATATCAGGTAATTCAAGTTGAAGTTCACAAGCCTTGTTTCCCTTCAGTTATCTGTGGGATTTTAAACTGACACGTGACAAGTGGCAATTAATTGATTGCTAGCAAGCCTAATAGCCGCAATACACACAATTTAGAAAACTGGACTGGAGGAGTATTAGCTAAAACAAATAGAAAAAAATAAATGACCTATAGAAAAAAGAGCGTGAAGTGGCAAATTTGTGTGCACTGCTTGAAAAGGGTTTAGTAGTTAGTACAACACACCTGGGAAGTAAAAAGCATGTAGATAACATCTGGTTTTATTGTACCACCTGCAACTTAATGGGATAATTCCATCTATAGGGGACATGCCCATTCCAAAGGGATATAATAACCTGTCGGTAAACTGACCAGAGACTTCAAGCACCTTGGGCTATTCACTGAAAACCCATCTAAATTACTTTTTCAGAATCATGGCTAGCAAAGGGCACATTCCATCTGCAGGTTATGACCTATACAATGGACATTCACAGTACATCATTAACGTTAAAGACACACTCGACTTAAACAGAGTGGCATTTTTATTTTCTGTGGAAATAGATGTATTAGCAGTCACCGTTGGTGATGATGATTTTCCATTATTTATACATCGTATTTTGCATGACAATGAGGAACATCTACACTTCTTATAACTCATGGCCCCAGTGAAGCTTATAGTTTAGTTTAATTTTAGTATTACATAAAAAAGAAACACACATATGTGCTGATATGTGTGTAAGATGTACAATTTTCTTTTCATATCTGCTTCAAGTTCAGTTTTAGCTTTATACCAAAGATAAAGTCTAAATAAGGAGTAGAAGAAAGACCTTTATCCCAGCTATTGAGCACAGCAATGGTCCCCAGTGCCACTCTAAAGCTGGCCAAACATGGATCAGTTTTTTGAAAAAAAATTAATGTTTCCCCTTACACACTAGCGAGGTATATGAAGGAATCCTCCCGCTGTTTATTGTTTTGTGCTTATTGTATTGTGACAGCTGTGACTCCTCCGCTGTCAGAATACACTGATCAACACTGCAGCAAATTGGCAGATTTTTACAACAAGCTCATTTGTGAGAAGTGGATCATTAGATTGATTTCCCACAAATAGGAACGGCCATAGATGGGTGGAAATTCATCCGGTCCCTGCCTAACCAGACACATTTTGATCCATCTTTGGCCAGCTTTACATCTGACCAGGGCCGCCATTAGGGGGGTACAGGCATTACGCCTGTAAGGGGCCCAATGGTCCCCAGGGGCCTGATGCCTCTCCCATTTTTTTTCCCGTCTGACTTTAGCAACTCACAGTTGGAGAGAGAAGAGAAGACTTGAGTTGACTTTGTTTTGTTTGTCAGCACCAACCCTCGTCCCCCGTCCCGCTTACCATCTCGCAACAGGAGAGAGGAGGATAGATTTTCTACCTCCAAAATCTCTTGGCCAGGGCTATCTGCTGATGTTTGCAAGTACACATTACAATTGTCACAGTAGTCCCATAGACATGCTAATTGTCCCTTGAAACTGTTGATTTTATATGGGGCAATCATTTCATGTCTGTAGATTACTTAAATGGAAGCTGTCATTAAGAAAAAGCAACAAACCAGACATAACTCTCTAATAAAATGCACAGTTTTGTTTTTTGCAAAAAACTGTTTCTGAATACAGTAGAGACCACAAACCTGGGCCTACACTGTATGCAAATACTAAAAGTGAGACGTACACATTGCATTGTAGGATGTAAAAAGTATGCAAGTTTATTCAGTTTGCTCTCCAAGTCAGTTGGTGCATACTGCTCGACACTGTTAACCACAGTCTGTTGCTGAGGTAAAATTTTGATATATATATATATATATATATATATATATATATATATATATATATATATATATATATATATATATTTTTTTTTTTTACAAATGCACCATGACCTATATACAGTTTATACAAGTGCATAGGGAAGGAAAGTCAAAGTGACCTGTAAATGCAACAAAGAATGTATAAATATGTCAAGTTGCATTTGTGTACATTCTGCATTTGCAAACTCATTAATATATTGTAAATGTTTTGTTACTTTTGAGATCAGTGGTGGTTCAAAGTATGGTCAGTGCGTAGGTATACAGCTGCTTGGCATTGATGCTGCCGCATTCCACATTTTTGTTGGCTTATAAATGTCAATTTTGTTTGTCTACATGCAGTATTTTATAATTCCTCCCGTACCTTGTAATAAAATAATTTTGAAATAAAACACAACACATTACCAGAAGCATAATATATATCCATCATTTTCCTTCTCCATAACAGCTGTCCAATCGAATATTTAGCAGTAGCTGACTACCATGCATGTACATTCCACACATTCAGCCAAAGGCAGTATGAAGCCTGAAAGGAAAGTTTCCCTGTTCCTTGAATTTTGGAATTTAGCGGAATAGTTATTTACGTATTCTGCTTCTTTTTTTGACAAACTAATATGACCCGAAGGGAATAATTAACACATTTGCCTGCAAAGCATACATTTTTTGGAATTTGTAGACCCAGCCCAGTAAAAGGATGATTACACCTTTTTATTCCCTTGTATGACCTTTCTGAGTGATCACAAAGACATTGTTTAGTTATGTCTGCCTTTGTACTAGTTTCAGCTTTTTGTGATTACCAGCCTGTATAAAACCAAGTCCTATTATTTTGGATTATAGTTGTGGTCTCATAATTAAAATGTAACTGTATTTTTTTACTTTCAGGTGTGTCTATAATGCTACCTTGTATTCTTGCGTATTCTACTGGAGGATCACTGCTGTGTCCTATAAAATAACAGCTTTAGTTTGCAGTGAACATTACATGTGTAGCTGTAGTTTTGGCTTAATGTCAATACGAGAGCTGTAGCTTACACTAGTGTCATCCACCTCTTCTTTAGCTGTGTCCATTTACAAAATGTCTCGTATTGTGTAATTGGTTCAAAGAAGATAAGGCTTTCGGTGAATGAACAAGGGAGAGGCGGAGGAGATATGACACTAGTAAGAGTCAGAACTACAGCATTTGCTTTAAAGGGGTTGTAAAGATTCATGTCATCCTATGCATTAAGGTGAAAAAACATCTGATGGTTACCGGCCCCCAGCCCCCCATTTTATTTACCTGAGCCCTGGAAAGTCCTGTGTTGCGAACGCTCTCTTCTCGGCTCTTCATTGGATAGATTTTCAGCAGCGCAGCCATTGGCTCACGCTGCTGTCAATCAAATCCAATGACGCAGGCACCGGGGGGTGGGGCCAAGCCCTGCACTCAGCAGCTATGAACGCCAAATGCAGGACTCGGGAGCGCGCCCGCAAGGTAACTCCCTTTGGAGAGCGCTTCCCAGAGGGGGTTATCTGAGGCAGGGAGGAGCCTAGAGAGCCGCCGGAGGACCCCATAAAACGCCATTCGGGGCCACTCTGTGCAAAACAAGCTGCACAGTGGAGGTAAGTATGACATATTTGTTATTTTTTTAAAAATTACCAACTTCTCCTAAATGTCCATTTAGCAGCAGCAGTGTACATGAGACCTTAAGGAAGCAGCAACAATCCAGCAGTAGAATACACCTCAGGAGAGGCAACTTTTACATACACACCTAAAAAAAAACTGTGCTTTGAGTTCCGCTGTAATATCGATTCTTTTTTATTTCTTCTTTTTAACATGTTTCTTCCAAAAGTGTTCACATTATTTTAAACGTTGTACACCTTAACCTTTAATTGGGTGTAAAAGTATTAGAGCGTCTAGCAGGTTGTTATTCCTACCTGTGTTCCCATTGGATAGATATCCAAACACTTCCTGTGTAGTCACCGGGACTGTGACTGAGCGAGATCCCCACAGTGGGCACAAAGACAGCAATACAAATTTGAGTTTCCAACCCTTCTCTCCATCAAGAACTAAAAAAGTTGTTTTGCTTGAAGTCTCAGTGTTTTACATTTTATCCCAAGCACAATCATAAAGCTTCCCAATCAATTTTTATTTTTTTTGGTTTGTGCCAGTGAGGTTAGAGTGGACTCAGACAAAAGCCAAAATACACACTTGTAAGGGCTGTATGGTAGAGGGGAGCTAGCACAGAAAACCCTTGTAAAAATGTTATGGGGCGACTGAAGTATTTTTTAAATGTAAATAATTACTGTATATACTCGAGTATAAGCCGACCTGAAGATAAGCCGAGGCACCTACTTTTACCACAAAAAAATGGGAAAACGTATTGACTCAAGTATAAGCCTAGGTTGAGAATGCAGCAGCTACTGTAAGTGGAAAATAGGGTCAACAATGCCCATTTGCAGCTTCACTGTGCCCATTTGCATGCCTCACTGTGCCCATTACATGCCTCATTTTGGCAACTGCACATCTCACTGTACCCATTGCATGTCTCACTGTGCCCATTGCATGCCTCTCCTTGCTGTGCCCATTGCAGCTTCACTTTGCCAATCTGCATACCTGCTTAGCCTGTTACATGCAGTCAGACGGCGGGCATCCAATCCTGGTCTCCAGGTCTCTGGTACCTGGTCCTGAGCTGGGTGGATGCTGAGTATGGGGTCAGCCTGGACCTCATCCTGTTCCGTGATAGGCAGAACACTCGGTTTCCCAGCAGACACTGTGTTCAGTGTTCAGTGTTCCGCCTATAACAGATGTCCTCTCTTCCTCTTCCACGTCTCAAACCAACAGCAATTACCTGCTATCTCACATCCATCTTTAACATGTCTCCTAGCATGTGAATACATTGCTCTGTTATCTAGAAGAATGTGTTCCAAAGAAATCTGCAGGGATAGTGTGGGGTGGCAGATCACAATCAGGCACTATTATGTCTTTATGGGACAAGCCAAAGCAAAGGTCTTTTCTCCGCCATAGTGTTTATATGGAAACCACAGTCATCACTGCTGTTACACCACAGGTCTGTCTCACCCTTTTCCTATCACCAAAGGGCAAAATTATACACTACAATTTCCATTTTTACAACAGACAAAAAAACATTTCTTTTATCAGAATCACGAACGAGGACGAGAGGATGTCTGTGATAGGCGGAACACTGAACACAGTGTCTGCTGGGAAACTGATGCCGCGTACACACAGACGTTTTATGTGATGAAAAAAAATGACGTTTTTAAAAACGTCACTTTAATTGACCGTGTGTGGGGGAAAACGTCGTTTTATGTCTTCTAAAAAATGACCAAAAAAAATTGAAGCATGCTTCAATTTTATGTGTCGTTTTTCAAAACGTCAACTTTTACTTCACAGAAATTGACCGTGTGTAGCAAAAACGTCGTTTAAAACGACGTTTTTTCATCCGCGCATGCCCAGAAGCTACTTATGAAGCAAGCTTCAATGGAAAAACGTGGTGGAACGTAACCTCGCTTTGCTAGAACATTGTGAGAAAAACGATGGTGTGTAGGCAACTTCATCTTTGAAAATTGAAGTTTCAAAAACGTTGTTTTTTACTTCACAGAAAATGTCGTTTTTTTTCATCACATAAAGTGATGGTGTGTACGGGGCATAAGTGTTCCGCCTATCACGGAACAGGACGAGGAGGAGGCGCGACATTTTAACACTGCACGCCCGCCGTCTGAATATGCATGTCACAGACTCAGGTACACAGACTCGAGTATAAGCCGAGGGGTGCATTTTCAGCTTAAAAAAAAGGGCTGAAAAACTTGGCTTATACTCGAGTATATACAGTATTTTAAAAAACTGTTTTGCAGGCTGCAGTGTTTGTGTGACCATTGCCTGATCAGTTTACCTGAGAGCAGCTGGACTTGCATGCATTGTCCTTGTTGGGTTTATTTACTAAAACTTGAGAGTGCAAAATCTGATGAAGCTCTGCATAGAAACCAATCAGCTTCCAGGTTTTATTACCAAAGCTTAATTGAACAAGTGGAAGTTAGAAGCTGATTGGTTTCTATGCAGAGCTGCACCAGATTTTACACTCTCCAGTTTTAGAAAATCAACCCCTGTATGTCTTTGGACACTTTAACGGACAAGTTCACTTTTAGTAAAACTATGTTTTGTATTACACCACACACTTATCCCAGCAACTTATCCTAAACTGAAAAGCTGCTTACAGACCTCAGAAGTCCTCTTATGTTATTTATCTCCTCTGGCCCAGAATTTACATAGGCCAATGCCTATGCAGTGAGTTCTCAAAGACTTGTATATGGCTGTACTGTTATATTAGCAATACTCAGAGTATGGCTCTATTCAGGTCAGTGGGGGTTCGCTGTGCAGGTGCCTGCAGTGCTGAAGAAAATGTTGGAACAGAGGAGGGAAATAAAAGAGGAAGCATCTGGTTGTGGAGTTTCTAGGTTAGTTATGGTTAGGGGACTAGAGTAGCTGGACATTTTTAGTAAAAGTGTACTTGCACTTTATCCTAGATTCAACAGAATACTATAGCACATAGGGTACAATTTGTCAGTTAGGGCTATCTGTAAAATTCAACTGAATCTACGAGATAAGGTGTCCAGCTGCACAGAATATATGCAAGGCTGACAATTTGTGTCAGGTATATTGTATCCTCTCTGTCTTTGTTAATACTACATATTCGTATTTTATGACTAGAGTGTACCTATGTTTAACAATGACATTATGCATGAAGTTGAGGAAAATATGATGGTAATGAGGTGGGTGCCACATCTTCACCTCAGATGACCTTCTTGTCATTCTGTCGCTTGCCCACCCAAGCTTGACTGGCTGAAAGGCTTGTTGTATTTGATGGCTTTCTTTTGAAATCAAACATCAAACCATGATAAGAAGAAATGTAACAAAAGCCTTGATCAACAGCCCAAGTGAGGCAGGTCTCAAACCACCAGCAATTACCTGCTATCTCACATCCATCTTTAACATGTCTCCTAGCATGTGAATACATTGCTCTGTTATCTAGAAGAATGCGTTCCAAAGAAATCTGCAGGGATAGTGTGGGGTGGCAGATCACAATCAGGCGCTATTATGTCTTTATGGGACAAGCCAAAGCAAATGTCTTTTCTCCGCCATAGTGTTAATGGGGGAACCACAGTCATCACTGCTGTTACACCACAGGTCTGTCTCGCCCTTTTCCTATCACCAAAGGGCAAAATTATACACTACAATTTAAATTTTTACAACAGACAAAAAAACATTTCTTTTATCAGAAACATTAAAAACTTTTTTTCCTGTATGACAATTATAGGGTAACTACACTTTTTAGGGAAAAATAACACAAATAAAAAAATAATATAGCTTATACAATTGCTAAACAAACCATATTGTAATTTAATTTTAATAAAAAAGTTTTTTTTTGTTTTTAAACCTGCAGCATTGTAATTTTGTGCAACATTTTATGCAATTTGGCAATCTGGAGGCCTTTCGCCAGAAATGTTATTTCCTGCTTGAGTGATTGGCTCACTGATTTCCCCCAAAGTGTGCACTAAGATACAAGTCAAATGTTAGACATCCTCTGCAACAAAAAGTTCACTTTTTGTGAGATACTCCCAAAGGGTTATTGTTTCTAAAGGGATGAAAATGCCCTATGATTGCTAAGTAGAGTAGTTTGACGGTTCATTCCCCCCTCTCCCCCCAACTGCTGTCCACCGTCACTGCTAGCAAGCAGAAAAATACTTAGTTAAAGGGGTTGTAAAGGTTTATTTTTTTATTTTCTAAATAGGTTCCTTAAAGCTAGTGCATTGTTGGTACACTTACCTTTTCCTTCGATTTCCCATTTTTTTTTCTTTGTTTGTTCCTCCTCAGTAAGCTTGCCCCCATCAGCTGTTCTGGCTGGGGGATAGTCAGCGTGCTCACCCCCTACCTTGGGACAACATCCCTGCGGGGAGATGCTGTGAAGGACTACATCCCTGCGGGGAGACGCTGTGAACGTTCACAAAATAACCCCTTTATGTCTGATTGACAGCGCTAGACTCTGGCAGCAGCATGCTGTAGACCAGTGCTATTATTCAGCACAGTGGGTGGTGGGGTCAGCACTGGTGGGGCTGTGTGATGAAAGATCATGCAGTCAGCAGATAGATCTCACAGCCCCACCAGTGCTGACAAATTCACTGCTAATGTGAGGGCAGTAATAAGGCACTGTGAATGAAGCATCTCCACTAGCCAACTGAATGAAACATCATCTGCCCAGCTGGCTACTAGTAAACATCCAGGCCATTTCCAGAGACTGCAACTGGGTTTGCAGCAGACACACTGGAGATAAAGTAATGGAGCAGGATGTTTCACTCCAGAGAGAACAGATCCCAGCTGTCGCCACTGCTATTGTCTGTGGAGTGCCTGGAAGTGCTTGTCTTCCCTGCTCCTCTGCCGATCCCCTGTTTGGAAGCTGTTTGCATGAATGCCACCTTCCGCTGCAGCCAGAAAAAATGATTGGCAACCTGGGGGATTGTGGAGTGCAGTCCTGTGGTAGATGGATTTGTCCCACAGTGAACAATTGGATTCTGCATTATGCTATTATTTTCGACGAAGAATGGAGGCAACAGCTATAGTGCTGTCTGTAACTCCCCTATAGGAATGCTTTCGAATTGGGCTTTAGCCTAGGGTGGAACCGACAGCCAGCACAAACAGAAAGAAAATATGCTTTAATTTTCTAACAACAGTACAGATCTGAACAGGACCCAGTGCACCTTTTACAATAATTGCATTTATGCGTGGCCTTTTATATGCCTGGAGTATAGCTGTACTTTAATCAAAATATACTCTTAGATCCCAGCTAAAATGAAAAAGAAGGTCAGTAAGGAATTTCAAGAAAGGGGGACATACAAATACAAATGTATTTTCTATTTAGATAAGACTCAACACACAATAGTTTCAGTAGTTGGGGTTTTACATCAGACAAGGTTTTCTTGACTAAAAGTGAAAGCTTTTTTTTTTTTTTCGAAATGTTCTCACCCAAATTCCTGACAGGAATTAAATCCAGGGAAATTCCATTCTTGGTAGACGTATCCCCTGCTGACACTGACCAGAAAACCTCTTGAACAGGTGGAGTCTCTCTGGAAAATAAAATATAGCGGAATTCCAGAGGTGAGCATAGAGGTGCTGCCTCTGCTGACTAATAGATCATATGTTAAAGTGATAACAGAGTGGAACCTCTATGCAATACATGTATAAAATCCATCAATTCTGTGCATACCTGTACCAGCTTAGGTGTGTATTATATTTCAGTACTAATTTATTGAGGAATTAAATATTGTTAAACATCTTGTGATTGCAGTGCACATGTGTCAAGTCACCAGACACTGTATATACAGCTAGACTTGCATTTACTTCTGATGGTAAGGTGCCACCCAGTTGGAAAGCCATCCAAAAACTCCATTCCAACCTCCTCCACACACTCTCCTCGTACTTTTACCTCCAAGAAACACATTTTATCACTTGGCTCTGACTTGGAATGAGATGTTTTCCAGAGGCCTTAGTAACCTTAACACTACTAAAATCTCCTACGCCTCATCTCCTATCCCCACTGGATTGCAAACTTTTGTTAATATTACCATATTTGTATAGCTGTTAGTTCAGCATATATCAATGTTATGGCTTAGAACATGCCAGTATGATAAGATGTAGGTAGTCACCAGTATACAGACTGGGTTTACGAACCCATGAAAAGAGGCTCACAACGTTAGGAACCACACAATTTTATAATACACTTTAGGAAATCCAGACACAAGGCTTATTGAATTAAAATGGTAACTGCACATTTCTGTTTTACCACGTTTTGAAAACTTGATGTACAGAGCAGTCAACATTGGAAATCAAGCCTTCAACTACATACACGGAATACAGCTTATCCACCCTATTGCCTTTTGTTGGTGGTCTGGCAATCTGGGAACCTATTTTGCTTACCTGTTTGTATTACAGAAGCTAGTACACATTAATACCTTTAAAAATGTTACCCTAAACCCCAAAGGTGCATAGGGAGCAACATTTGGTCATTCCATGCCTGAGCTTCAATTAATAGCACTGTTTGAAAATAGCACTTGATTGTAAAGTGTTTCTTTAGTTAAAAAAAATGGCCCAGATTCTCAAAGGGCTTACGACGGCGCAACGCCATGTACGCCGTCGTAAGTCCTAATCTGGGCCGTCGTATCTATGCGACTGATTCTTAGAATCAGTTACTCATAGATAAGCATTAGATCCGACAGGCGTAAGGCTCTTACGCCGTCGGATCTTAAATGCAATTTTTTTTTGCCTGCTAGGTTTCGCCTCCGCTCGTTTTCCCCGTCGAGTATGCAAATTAGCTAGATACGCGAATTCCCGAACATTGGCTCCCACTGCTGTCAATCGAACCCAGTAAGGAGGAGGCGGGGTCGAGCCACACTGTCTGTGTATACAGACCCACACAGCCTGGCTTGGGAGCAAGCCTGCATGTGTGCCCCTACAGCAAATGGCTAGTATGGAGGCACACAGAGAATAGGACGAGCACCGATGCGGGACCCCAAAAGAGGAGGTGATGAACCGCCCTGTGCATTACCAGTCTACAGAGCAGGTAACTATAAACCTCTTTTTTATTTTTGGTAAAACAGGGAGCCTTTACAATCACTTTAAAACTCAGCTGCATCACTAAATTTACCTAGAATCACCCAAATTTGGCAGAGAATCAAGAGACTAAATAGACAGACCAAAAACATATGTTTTGTTTGGGACAGAGTAGGAAATGTTTAAAACCCCTGGCAATGCAATGTTTTTTTTTTTTTTTTTTACAATGTCACAGTGGAGATATTTCCCTTTGTTTCCTGTCACATCAGGAAGTAGGAGGAAATCTCTGCAATTTGAGGTTCCCAAGCATGACCGCCCTGCCACTCCACCTTTTCCAATTAGAGAACGCTTTAATTGCAATGAGAAGATTAGGGATGAGCTTGTATGTATGTTCGATCGTTCGTCGAATTAGGAACGTTTTGGGCCATTTGCGCTAAATTCGAGTGGCGTTTCACGGCCCATAAATTAACTGCGGCATCGGAGGGCATTGCTGGCTGATGATTGGCCAAGCATGCACTATGTCCCGCATGCTTGGCCAATCGCAGCTTGCAAAAAACGGAGAGTCATAATTGGCCAAAGTCAGGGTGGCTTTGGCCAATTATGGCTCAGGGGGTTTAGTACATGCCCCACACTATAAAAGGCCGCCTACAGGTCGGCCTTGTGTAGTGTGTTGCGGTGGTTAAGAGAGAGAAGATAGAGAGAGAGAGAGAGAGAGAGTGTCATTTTTAGATTTTCAGCTTTTAGGGAGATCCTACATGTATGATATATGCATTCCAGGTAAGGATATGTAAAAATATCCTTACCTGGAATCAGGCCCGGACTGGGACAAAAAATAGGCCCGGGCATTTTAGACTGAGCAGCCAACTTTTCCAGGGACCGGGGGGGTGCGGTCGGTAGACATTCGCGGGGGTGGCTGGTGTCGGTCCTCCACACTGTAATGTGCAGGGACACTGTGATATAAAGGGAACTGCACTGTAAAGGGGCACTGCAATGATTAGAGTGCCCCTTTACAGTGCAGTCCCCTTTATATTACAGTATCCCAGTCCTATTGTGGCCACACAATGCTAGTACTGTCTGTCTCCTATTGTGCCCACACTGCCCAGTGACACTGACCTGCTCTCTTTTCGGTGGTGCGGTACAGCGTGGCTCTCTCTCTGATGGTGCGGGTACAGTGTGGCTCTCTCTCTGGTGGTGCGGGTACAGCGTGGCTCTCTCTCTGGTGGTGCGGGTACAGCGTGGCTCTCTCTCTGGTGGTGCGGTACAGCGTGGCTCTCTCTCTGGTGGTGCGGTACAGCGTGGTTCTCTCTCTGGTGGTGCGGTACAGCGTGGCTCTCTGGTGGTGCGGTACAGCGTGGCTCTCTGGTGGTGCAGTACAGCATGGTTCTCTCTCTGGTGGTGCGGTACAGCGTGGCTCTCTGGTGGTGCGGTACAGCGTGGCTCTCTCTCTGGTGGTGCGGTACAGCGTGGCTCTCTCTCTAGTGGTGCGGTACAGCGTGGCTCTCTGCTGGTGTAGTACAGCGTGGCTCTCTGCTGGTGTGGTACAGCGTGGTTCTCTGCTGGTGTGGTACAGCGTGGTTCTATGCTGGTGTAGTACAGCGTGGCTCTCTGCTGGTGTAGTACAGCATGGCTCTCTGCTGGTGTGGTACAGCGTGGTTCTTTGCTTGTTTAGTACAGCGTGGTTCTCTGGTGGTGTGGTACAGCGTGGTTCTCTGCTTGTGTAGTACAGCGTGGTTCTCTGGTGGTGTAGTACAGCGTGGTTCTCTGCTGGTGTAGTACAGCGTGGTTCTCTGCTTGTGTAGTACAGCGTGGCTCTCTGCTGGTGTGGTACAGCGTGGTTCTCTGCTTGTGTAGTACAGCGTGGTTCTCTGGTGGTGCGGTACAACACAGCATGACTCTGGTGGCATAGTTGCCAACATTTAAAAAAAAATTCCAGGGACACTTTGCAGCACAACTATTAATTAATTACCACACTGACTTCTCCGGAGCTTCGGGGAAGTGAGTGTGGTAATTAATTAATAGCTGTGCTGCAAAGTGTCCCTGGACAAATGTTGGCAACTATGTGGTGGTGTGGTTCAGCATTTCTCTATCAGGTGGTGCTGGGGCTATTAGTTCCCCCAGCACAGTCCTGTCTTTCGTTTTTCATGTCTCCTCTAATGCTGCTACAAGCACTCCTCTGCTTGTTTTCGGTCCCCCCCAGGCAGAGTGCATGCTGGGGAGTGTAGTCAGCTCCCTGCTGAGAACAAATGGGCCTATCTCTAAGACTACATTTCCCATAATGCCTATCTAGTTTCCGATTGGTCCTCTGTTGTGGCCAATGGTGAGTAAAGAATAGGCAGGAAGCTTTCCTCACATCTTTCTCGAGTCCTGCCGAGTGCCGACAAGAGAAGGGGAGGGGAGGGGGGAAGTGGGGGGAAACGTCCTGACAGCAGCCCGCAGCTCTCCCCCTTGCCCCACAGTGCAGGACACCTTGGCTGGAGGTGGAGGAGGACTCCACCTGGGAGCAGAGAGCGGAAATATCCGCGCGGCTCTGAGAGGCTGAGCTGTGTGTGAGAGAGACACACAGCTCAGCCCATGCAGCCGAAAGTTCCGCGGAGACACACGCACGGCCGCATAGCGGCGAGTGGCGGCCTGTGTTAACCATGTCCAGGCCATGGTTGCCGCTTACCTCCCGCTGTGCGGCCTGAACAGCAACAGGCTACAGAGCGGGTGGCCCTGGCCCGGCCGGCCCGCCGGGCATTTGCCCGGTCTGCCCTATGGCCAGTCCGGGCCTGCCTGGAATTCTTCTTTAATTTGTTAGTTACTTATGTAAAGTCCATTAAAATCTACTAGTACACCTAACACTATCTTCTCCACAAGTTGAAAATGTTGCTATCTTAGGGTGGCTATGCTGCTCCTATATAGAGGCAGTGGAGGAGTGAGCGTAGCCACCCTAAGACAGGAAGTTTGTACTGGCTGCTTTACCAGGCAATGATAGAGGAAAAAAGAAAAAAAAGAAAACGAATGTAGCCACCAAATCTGAGCACTGGTAAACTGCAATATAATAGGGTTTTGTTATTGGGTTTAGATACACTTAATTTTATCTACGTAACAACATCTGTGTATTACAAAGTAGTGTACAAAGCTGGAATTTCCATATAAGATTAACATTAGATGACTTTGTAGTGCAGTGGTTGGATCGAGGGCTTTATTTAACATCAGATCAGGAACTTGGGGACCACTGCCTAGGGCCAGAGCATAACTGTGGGCAGCACCAAGCCACAAAACATAGGAACTGTGATTTTTTTTTGTCTTATTACCTGCGGACATTTGTGCTTTACTATAGCGAGAAAACCTATAGGAAGAAATGGCTAAGGAGTAACAAGACAATCCGTAGCCGAGGCAACATGCAGTTATCTCCCGTTTCTCTTGAGCGGTAGCCCTGTATATACAGCTGTTATATGCTGTTCCTAATAGTGCATTCTTGTCTTAGTGTCTGAGGAAAAAGGGTAAAGTCTGTGCTAAAGACCATCCTTCTTTGCCCAGTGCCACTGAATGTCTAAATTCAGACCTGAGCGGACTCTTAATAGGTGTCCTACCACTGTCTAGATGACATTCTGGTTAAATTCCCCCTTTTTTTGGCCAATTAAACATTGGTTACTAACACAATAAATTTTCAGGACAGACTACATTGACAGACAGTGAGCTCAATTCCTAATATAAATAAGACGCTATGAAGGGACAGTGCCCCTGCGTGTCTTCCTATGAGGTCATCCACCAAGTTGATATATTTACACAAATAAAATCCTGAGAGCGAGTCCTTCAGCTAAGCCTAGGTGTGCTGTGATATGACTCAGATAAACAAAGCTTCCTTTGCCTCGGGACACATCTTTGAGCCATAAAACTACAACAGAGAATTGTTTGCTTAGTATCAATGTAATACTTCTGAATATTTGTCAGAGGTGTTAGAAGTCAACAGGAAAAAAAGGTATTTTGTTTAGACCAGCTTAGAAAATAAATTGACAGTTTATTATTTCCCAATTATCATTGCTGGAAGCGCACATGTACTGACATAAATGTTTTTCCATCCATGATTACTCCTTATGTTTGCCGGAAATCCCTGGACATCTTCTTGCCAAAAGTAATGTATTTGCTGTCAGAGTGTGCTTTGAAGAGATGTGTTACATATCTGAAGACACGTTTGAAGGCCCAGGCTGTTAACCCTTAATGTATTAGACATTTATGGCATTACACTAAAGTGCAACATTGAATTTTAATGTACCCCCCTGGCGGTATTCCCGAGTCTGACTCGGGGTTACATTTCTGTGCTGCGATCGGTAACCCCGAGTCAGACTTGGGCTCGCCTCGCTGAATCCACAACTAGAAAACAGCGATAATAAATTATAATCACTTGCATAATTGTGCGATAGCGATTTGTGGGGAAATTCGTCATAAAAAAATAAGTAAGTAATGACAGCGACAATTCTGCAACTGAGCAAATTTCAGTGATTTTGAGTTGATTACATTATTGAATAATTGTTATTATAATTATATTATTATTTGTTATAATTATTTATAATTATTTATTATATTATAATTTATCATTTTGTTTTTAAAAAAATGTCATACCCGGTATGCCTACTAGACTCTTGTTTGGACAGATTTAAGTGAGTTATTCCTAAGAATTACAGGCCTACAGTATAAAACGCCAAATTTCCTTGCAAATAATGATACCGCTTTCAGCACCTTTTTTTCTGAAATAATCATACCGCCAGGGAGGTATGATTCTTTCAGAAAAAACATGCTGAAAGCGGTACCATTATTTGCAAGGAAATTTGGCGTTTTATATTGTAGGTCTGTCATTTTTAGAAATAACTCACTTAAATCTGACCAAACAAGCTTCTAATAGGCATCCCGGGTATGACATTTTTTTAAAAACAAAATTATAAATTATAATATAATAAATAATTATAAATAATTATAACAAATAATAATATAATTATAATAAAAATTATTCAATAATGTAATCAAATCAAAATCACTGAAATTTGCTCAGTTGCAGAATTGTTGCTGTCATTATTTATTTTTTTTATGACGAATTTCCCCACAAATCGCTATCGCACAATTCTGCAAGTGATTATAATTTATTATCGCTGTTTTTTAGCTGATCTAAAACTATTTTTGACATAAAGGGACAATTTTGGTTGCTATGGACAATCTACAGTTTGCAGGGAGAAAAAAACGTTTTTATTATATAAAATGACATGCAGGGCACTGGACAGACCACTAGGGACAAGGGGGGTGTGTTTTTTTTACATACAGTACTGTAATCTATAAGATTACAGTATACTGTATGTAATGTGTTTGTTTACTTTTTTGAATTTGGCGCCGTTCTCCGTCCCCGTGCGTCGTAACGTCGCAGGGAACGGAGATCGGCGTCACACGGAGGCACTGTGTGAATCGAGCGAGGTCCTGCTCGCTCACACAGCGCGGTGGCATCGCTGGATCCAGGGACAAGGTAAGTAAAACTCCCTGTACATCCAGCGAGGCGAGCCAGAGTCTGACTCGGGGTTACCGATCCTTGCCCAAAAATCTCACCCGAGTCAGACTCGGGAACACCGCCCAGGAGGTTAAGAAACTTAGAAGGTATCCGTAGATCTTTGATAACTATCACCTGACTGAGCAATTTAGGTAGAAGTGAACATATGAACTGTCTGTAGAACTCCATGGCCTCTGGCATTTTAGTGTGCCCGTGAGGCACGGGTACAGCATCCAGCCCCGCTGCCTGCAGCCTTTCAAATTCTTTAACAGGTTGAAGTATGCTGCGGCTGAATGTTGCACCAAGTGGCACTCGTGTTTGGGGTCCTATGCATTCAGGGACATTATATGCCAGAAATGCAGAATACCTACATTCTGGCCTTATGTCCCTGAATGCATAGGGCCTTAACTGCAATTAACACTTGGCACAACATTCAGCCTTGTCCACTTGCAGAGTAATTTAACCTGCTAGAGAATTTGACAGGCTGCAGGCAGCAGGGCTGGACTCTGTACCCATGCCTCGCGAGCACACTAAAATTCCAGGATTGGACACCCCATCTGCAAGGGGCCTTTAGACTGCGACAGATTTTCAAGTGTTCGGCCACAGTGATCTCTTACAAGATGATAGCAATGCAGAGGGTAGCTGTAAGTCACATTTAACTACAGTATACAGTATACCTCATAGAAATGGTAAATTGCTTGCATGTATTTGTAGGCCTGAATTTTTTTTACATGCTTTTTCATTTTTAGAGTTGCTGATTTGTGTATTTAGTGAACACAATATTTTTTTTATTATTAACCTAAAGGTTGTTGTTCAAATGTGAACTCCAGCCTTCCCTTCATGCTTGCACAGCTGTAGGTGCCTCTCCTGTAGTGAAATGGTGTACTCTGATTTCAATACACACTCTGAGTTCCTCACTGCAGCAAGTCAGATACAGCCCATCTCATTTCCTAGCTGGAGGATTTCAAGAATTATTTATCACTTTCCTCCCCAGCCTAACTGTCCCTGTGTTAATTTCATTCATTGGATTTGGTTCTTTCAGTCATGAAGGCTTAGGCTCAGCATCACATATGGGCATCAGTCTGCCTAGGAATGCCCAATCCGACAGACTAACGTCCTCCCATCAACACATTTTGATATTTGCATAACTCCTCCTGGGCTGAAGGCTATTGGGAAGAGTATAGGCCTCCTCATTGGGAAATATCCTATCTACTTCTGTTTCCGTGTAAAATTTTAACTTTTAATTTTTGGGCAGAAGTAAGGGTGAATGTCCCAAGTGGGTACACAGACTGAATGTGGCTGAAGTTCCTTTTAAGGGCCCGATTCAACCAGCTTACAATACTAAACACACTGTTACTGGTTTGGTAGCGATGCACCGATCTTGGCACATCGCACTGTTTGAATTTTTTTTTTTTTTTGGTTGGAATTTTCTGCTTCAGTTCTGTTCACTGCAGTGGCCTTGCAATGTGGTAGCTTGCATTGCAACCAACGTTGTATCCTGGCCTAGGCCGACAAGGCCCAGGCCTAGGGCAGCACTTCGCAGGGGGGCAGCATGGAAATTTTCACACTGGCTTGCGCTACACTGTTAGTGTAGCGCCAGTCTTATGGGGTAGACTGGGCTGAGAGGCAAATTAGTCTAGCGCCCCCATAAAGCGCCCGCACTGCTTCTGGTATGCGGGCGGCCGCAATCCAACAGTTGTGGGATCGGGGGGGGGCTGCTTCTAATTTTGACTGTCCTATCATCCTGGGCCACAAACCTTCCTCACTGTGCTATATGTTTTCTGCTGCACCCTTGACATGGTTATATCTTCTTAGTCCTCTCCATAAAATTATCGTAAATTTGTGCTTAAAGTAGAATGATAGGCAACACTTTTTTTGTTTATTTTGGATAGAGTAAGGGAGGGTTATACCCCCTGTCAGTATATTTTTTTACCATCCCTGTCCCGTTGCAGAGATTTCCCTTCACTTCCTTCCCCATAGCCAAACAGGAAGTGGGAGGAAATCTATGCAAATTAAGGGAATCTATTCCCCCCACAGGCCCTCAAAACTAGTGTCTCCACTCTAAAATTTCAGAGTGGGTCTTAAACAGCAAGGGGTGTGGACTTGACAGGAAGGGGTGGGTCATATTTAAATTAGGGGGTACACAAGATTAGTCAGGCCTAGGGCAACACAAAACCTAAATACACTACTGATTGCAACACTAGGTTTTTGAACTGGCTCCATAGAAAACAAAGCAAATTGCCTTGTCTTTGCATTGAGACTGTGATTGGCAAGACTGCCCTGTGCAGCCCAAAGCAAATGGTGTGAATGACTAGGTGAATAGAGCACAGTTGACTTGTTACTTAATAGTCAGATTGGAAGATTATTTAACCAGCATTTGATTAATTCTACATTATTTACTGGGGAGAAGGATGCAGTACACTATATTTTACCTCTCTCTCTATGTATTTCCTTGAACCTTTAATTTGCTTTCTGTAATTCACACAGTAATGAGCAAATATTTTCTATTGGTGTGAGTGTGCTAAAAGAACCCTAAAGGTGCTTCTGAAAAGCAACAAAAGCCATGCCAGGCACAGCGGGATGTGACAGATTAGTTACAGTAGTTAGGCATTGGTTGTAAGAGAAGGTTTGTGAAAACATGGAAAGCTCTACAGAAAAATTGCTTGACTGAACCTAGGAAGATAGGGTCATGCCTCACTAGGCCTCAGGAATCCTTTGATGGGAGTACACAGCCCTGGCAGTATTAATGAGTGCAGCGTAGTGTGTATGTGCTTGTGTACATTGTAGGGCAGTGTTCTCATATGCTAATTCTGGTGGGAAGAGCTTGTGTCTTACGCATTGAGGGCAGAACCAGTAATGAAATGACCTTGAAATGCACTGAGAGCAGGAACACTATGTCTTATACAATATTTTTTTTATTTTGAAAAGCTCTTTTTTGTTCTTAGCACAATTAATTTCACCACTTAATTGAAAGCACATTTAAAAATGTTATGACATTTCAAGATGTTAATTCTGTAGTTATTATTGCATGTTGTTCACTTAGTGAAGATTTCCGAGTCTTTATTTATCATCTGGAAGTTTATTTTTAAGAAATTAACTTTGATAAGTCTACATGTGTTCTCATAAGTCTTCAAAAGTTACAGTTTTTTTTCATACAGCTTTATAATTAGGAACAGCTTGATGCTAAGGTAGAAGTTGTAAGTCCAACTGTTTTGATGTATGCTTTTCAAATGAACTTCGTGCCATTAAAAGTGCTTCTCAGCTGTTGTTGGTTTATATAAAATGTAATAATTGTAAAGGATAAAAGCACATATCAGACCACAGATACACAGCTGCTTGGGTTCTGCAGAGGATGTTGGCAGATCAGCTTCAAAGGTTGTATACTAAAAGTGTTTCTTGCTTGTGGGAATATGGATAAACTAGTATTTGCCTATAACCAAGAAAAGTCCAGGAAAAGTCAAACCTTTTAACCTAAACTTTTAGGGTATTAAATAGCAACAGGATAAATCCGGATATTGATATTATAAGCCTAGAAAATTGTATAGAAGAATCCCCCTAGGAGAAAAAAAAACAACAGTCATATTTGAAGATCTAAGCTCGAAGGATCATAAGTTAAACGTTGGAATTGCTCCTAGCTGATCGCTAAATATTCTACAAAGCTAGGCCATGGCTAGGACTACGTGCCTATGAAGGCAAGTATACATTCTTAGGTGATACAACATATACTGTAACCAAGATTATGTAAGCACCCGGCCAATTGACTGAATTCAGGTGTTTCAGCTACATCCATTGAAACTGTGTACAGAGCCATGCAATCTCTATTAGCAAACGTTTGGTTGTGGAATTGTTCATACTGAAGAGCTTGATGACTTTAAAGTGTTAATAAACCCACAACAGTAAAATATGTCTGTATATGCAGAATAGCATGCTTGTTATACTCACTGTGGAACTTAAGGGGTAATCCTCTGCATTCTGTAAAACGGCTCTTTGATCCTGTATAGACAGATCCTCCCCCTCCTGCAGGGTCTCTCTTGGCAAGGCCTGATAAAACACAGTGAGGGTAATAAAGCCGCACATGCTCAGTTTGGTCTGTAATGCTGGAGAGAACATTTCCTGTTGAGCTGAGCTTTTCAGGTCACATGGTATTGACATCACACATGTGGGCGTGTATAAAGATCCTAAATGACAGCCCAGTGCATCTCTCCGCCTCCATGCCCAGTTACTAAAATGAAAACAGTGTGTGGGATGTCACATCTTGATTGATGGATGCTTCGCCTCCCATAACAGCATGAGGACACAGGCTGTAGTGCAAATCTCTCCCTACCTGAACACTCAAAACTCGGGCAAACGCTGCAGTTTATCAAGTGACTGTGGTATACGGATCAGCCAAAAATATATATAGTGGCAGTAAGCAAAAAAGAATTCTAGTTGGCCACAAGTCCAGCAAAATCCCCTTTGTTTCAGCAAGTCCATAAAAACATGTCCAACAACACAAATAGAACAGCATCACCAGCTAACGTGTTTCACGATTCCTTAGCGCTTAGTCATAGCTCCGACTAAGCGCTAAGTCTGGCTGGCTTTAGATCTGCACTCTTAAAAAGAAAGTTATATTATTGTTTGATAATTTTCCTGCATGATTGGGCACAAAGACAGGTCCATAAATGGTTTGAGATGTTTGGTGTGGAGAAACTCGCATGAACTGCAGAGAGCCCTGATCCTAACCCAACGGAACACCTTTAGAATAAAACGAAGTACCAATTGTGAGCCAGGTCTTCTTATCCAACATCTGTAACTGACCTCACAAAAGCTCCTTTGATGAAGGGGCACCAATTCACACAGATACATGCTAACATTTTGTGGGAAGCCTTCCCAGAAGAGTGGAGACTATTACAGCTGCAAAGGGGGGAAGGACAACTTCATAATAATACCTGTGGTTTTGTAATGGATTTTTTTAACAAGCTCTTTTGGGTGTGATGTTCAGAAGCCCTTAAACATATGTATAAGGATGCATGTCTATGCAAACATTGGAGGAAAAAGTTGTGTAGCATCAGATTGTGCGTTTTAATGATTCAATTGCCATCTAATATATTTGGGGGGTCTAAGACACCGAGCATCAATCTGTGCACTTAATTTGAAGCATTTTCGGCAATCATTTTATTTAAACATTACTATTTGCAAAACAAGTCGAGCAACAGGTGAAACCAGCTATCCAGCAAACAATGCAAATGTGCTATACAACTGTATTACAGAGAGACAGCTCCTCACATGCCCCATTGCTGGGGCTTCCTGGATCTGTGCTGTGTATCTCCACTGTACTTTTTTGCTCTATTACTGCTTATAATTAGCCTTCCAAGGAAGGTTTGAATTTGACTGGTGGCCATGAGAAACCTCCTGGTACTAACACTTTATAGATTATGCTTTGTGTATTATGGGGACTCCTGTGCTACTTCATCCAAAGTTGGGGCACTCCAAATACAGGTGGTGTGTTACTGACCAGATCACTAGGTGAAAATCATTGCTAGGGCTTGCTGGATCTGTGCTGTGTATCTGCTTTGTAGTTGTTTGCTTAATTACTATTTGTTGAATTAGTCCAGCCCCGCCCCGCCCCCTACAGTTAGAAACACATATGAGGTCACACTTAACCCCTTCAGCGCCCCCTAGTGGTTAACTCCTAAATTGCAATTGTCATTTTCAAAGTAATCAGTGCATTTTTATAGCACTTTTCGCTGTGAAAATGACACTGGTCCCAAAAATGTGTCAAAATTGTCCGATGTGTCCGCCATAATGTTGCAGTCACAAAAAAAAAAAAAAGTAGTAAAGAAAAAATATTAATAAAAATGCCATAGAACTATCCTCTATTTTGTAAACGCTGTACATTTTGCGCAAACCAATCGATAAACGCTTATTGCGATTTTTTTTACCAAAAATAGGTAGAAGAATACGTATCGGCCTAAACTGAGAAAAAAGAATGTTTTTTTTATATATTTTTTTTGGGAATATTTAGCAAAAAGTAAAAAATATTGAATTTTTTTCACAATTGTCGCTCTCTTTTTGTTTATAGCGCAAAAAATAAAAACTGCAGAGGTGATCAAATACCACCAAAAGAAAGCTCTATTTGTGGGGAAAAAAAGGACGTCAATTTTGTTTGGGAGCCACATTGCACGACCGCGCAATTGTCAGTTAAAGCGACGCAGTGCCAAATCGCAAAAACTGGCCAGGTCCTTTACCTGCATAATGGTCCGGGTCTTAAGTGGTTAAAGGCGCTATATAAAATAAAGTTTATTATTATTATAAAACAGAGGAGAAAAGCCTAAAAAAATTATTTTTGGTTCTGGATTTTATATCACCTTAACAAAAATGTCTCTTTAGGAGGCATTCAGGCATCTCCATTTAGGTATGTTCCTAAAGACTAGTACACACGGGTTGAATTTTGGGCGACATCATGTGGTTCGCTAGAAACTGGCTGACATTCGGCCCATGTGCATTGCCACTGGTCCAACAGAAGCCAGCCGTTTGGCTGGCTTCTTTTCAAGGAGCTTGACCAAAAAAGGTCTGCCAACCGACTCCCAGTCACCCTGTCAGAACACAAAAGCACTGCAGGGGAGATCGCTGTACTAACATCAGATTGTTATGACAGGGGCTCCAACCTGAGCTGTCAGGTTTTTTTCGTTCAGCCCGCTGGGTTGAACGAAAGAAAAAACTTTAAAGCCCTGTACACACGATCGGTCCATCTGATGAGAACGGTCTGATGGACCGTTTTCATCGGTTAACCGATGAAGCTGACTGATGGTCAGTCGTGCCTACACACCATCGGTTAAAAAAACGTTTGTGTCAGAACGCAGTGACGTAAAACACAACGACATGCTGAAAAAAACGACGTTCAATGCTTCCAAGCATGTGTCGACTTGATTGTGAGCATGCGTGGATTTTTAACCGATGGACGTGCCTACAAACGATCGTTTTTTTTCTATCGGTTAGGTATCCATCGGTTAAATTTAAAACAAGATTGCTTTTTTTTAACCTATGGATAAATAACCGATGGGGCCCACAAACGATCGGTTTGGTCCGATGAAAACAGTCCATCAGACCGTTCTCATCGGTTTGACCGATCGTGTGTACGCGGCATTAGTGTGTACTAGACTTAAGTCATTATTGGATGACTATTCTTAAAATTGGATAAGAGCTTTACCTTTGCTTTACATGGTATCATATCTGATTTAGTCAACGTCTACACCTAGACTTCAAATCCATTGATAACCTGCAAGCCAGCCGTAGACACATGGGTATCTTTAAATTGGTTCAAGCAATCAGTCAGATGAGCTATGCCTGATAAAACTTTCACATTCTGCTAGCTAGGGAGGAATTCATTAATGGCTAGTAAGTATACTGTATAACAATTCCATTATGATAACCTTATCTCATTACATGCAGCGACAAGCACATGCCCCAGGAGGCGTTAGAGGTACAATTTAGTAATTAGTAAAAGGAGAATAAAGCAATAGGGTTTAACAAGAGCAATTTGATCGGGATTTTCCAACATGTAGGGGAGTTATAAAACCCTCCCAGGACCCAGAGGTCAACTTAGACCCCAGGGTGAACAGATGAGTTTTATAGAGACAGATCTGATCTTCAGATATACAGCTAATCCTTGCAGTGTCCAAAAAAAACAAAGGTCTGGAGTTGTGCCAAACTCCTACTTCCACTTTTACTCCTAAATTTTCTTTGTTATGAATGTATCATTTTGTTTTAGTAAATTAGAAACACTCTTTTCTCTTCCCAGTGTCTATTCCAAGAGATGGTGTTGGCTTTTGTGTTGTAACTAAATGAGCACTATGGAGGAACTTTGACACGGAGATACTCAAAATCTGAGAACTTTGTTCCAAACCCATCATGGGAAACAGATTTAGAAGGTCTTAAAATAAGGCAGGAATACTAGGTTTGTGCTTATTTCAGTTAAATTATAATTACATTTGCAGCTACTACAAATGTTAAGGTTTCAACCATTCATTTTATGGATTAGACATTTTGTCAAATACTAGATAAGGTTGTATGTACTCAAAGATTCTACTCTCTAGATCTGTGTTTTTATTTTTGACCAAGTTGCTCACTGTATTGTACATTTTGACATGAACTTTTCTTTACAAATATAAAGCACATATTTGTATGGACCAACTTAAGCCCCGTACACACGGTTGGACCTTTGTCAAACCAAAATCACATCGGAATTTCATCGGAGTGAAAGAGAACATGTTCTCTATCTAAATTCCGACGGAATTCCTCAGAATTTCCGATGGAAATAATCCGATGGGGCATACACGGTCAGAATTTCCGAGGGAAAAAGTCCATCTGACTTTTTCTATCCGAAATTACGATCGTGTGTACCTGACATAAGTTTCTAAATCTGGTGTAACCCTATTGCCATTTATTGGTATAATGAAAACTACAGTCATTCTATACTGGTGTATCAGGTAGAATAGGGAGGCGTGGTTTAAGTGTTAAAATGATAATAACTATTAAACATTAAAGTGGTACTAAAGGTTCACGTTTAAAAAAAATAATAACAAACATGTCATACTTACCTCCAATGTGCAGTTTGTTTTGCATAGATTGGCCCCGATCGTCCTCTTCCAGGGTACCACGGCGGCTGTCGCAGCTCCTCCCCGCAATAGATAACCCCTCTGGGAAGCTCTCTCCCTAGGGGGTTACCTTGCGGGCATGCTCCTGTGTCATACACTCGGCGTACATAGCCGCGAGTGCATGACTCGACCCTGCCCCCTGGCGGCTGCGTCATTGGATTTGATTGACAGCAGCGGGAGCCAATGGCTGCGCTGCTATCAATCTATCCAATGAAGAGCCGAGAAGCCGTGGGGAGAACAATGCGGGATCACGTCCACAGAAGTTCGGGGCTCAGGTAAGTAAAATGGGGGATCAGGGGGGCCGGACACTCCAAGGTGTTTTTTCACCTTAATGCATTTTCATACACCATGAAGCTTCATGTGATGTTGTAATAAAATGCATCAACATTTGTGAATGAAAAAGACTACAGTACAGAGAAAGCATGAAAGCAAAACAAAATAGGCACAACCACAGCTTATCTCAAAGGCCCACTGAAATCTCATTTGTGATTTATTTTTATTTTTTTACAGCCCTGTAGCACCACATATTATGATTTTTACCTGGTTTTTGCTTGGAAGTGCCTTTCAATACTCTTATCCTTTAGTGAACATACACTACCGATTCTCTTATTTAGGTGCTCAATGTTGACATAGGTCAGTAATGAATGTGCTTACTCCATTACGAATGGTAGTTTTACCAGAATGAGCGCTCCCATCTCATAACTTGCTTCTAAGCATGCGCAGGTTTTTCACGTCTATAAAGCCCACACACAATCATTTTTTTACAACCCGAAAAACGACATAGTTTAAAACGTTGTGAAAAAATAGAGCATGTTTGAAAAAAAAAATTGTCGTTTTTCAGAACCCGAAAAATGCTCTGAAGCCCACACACGATCGTTTTAAATGACATTTAAAAAAAAACGTTGTTTTTTACAACCCAAAAAATTATCGTGTGTACGTGGCATTAGTTCCACCTTAAGAACATTCTGATGTAACTTGTAAAAAGATTTACTAAAGGCAAATAGACTGTGCATATGCAGAGCTTATTAAACAAGGTGAAGCTTCACTTTGCTTCACTTTGCTTGCACATGATTGGGTGATTAAAGTCAGCAGAGCTTCCTCCAATTTAATAAGCTCTGGGAAGAATTTGCCTGCAGATTGCAACTGTACTTGCCAAGTGCATAGTCTATTTGCCTTTAGTAAATCAACCCCAGTATGTCCTTCTATGAAAAGGCACCTGTGCCTGTCAGGATGAATTTGCAAAGAAAAAAGTGGCACGTTACAAATGAAAATGGTAATTTATCTCAGAATTGTGAACATCGGTCATCATGTTTGATTTTACATTCTTCGTCAAACAAAACCATACTCGGCTAAGCATTCTTAGTTCTGCTTTCTGCTGACTATATTTATTTTTAATGTACTGTGATAAATCAAGATACTACATGCTACACCTGCACACACAGTATATTACAAAGATACATTTTTTTCAATAATTTAACCATGATCTTTCTGCACACATTCAGCAAATTGAACCCACCAGCTAAGCTGCTCATTGTGAAAAAAAAGCTAGCCAGAAGCACTATTTTTGTGTTTCCCTTTTCCATTAATTGGCAATGTTTGCTTTTTGGAATTCTGTAAAGGGGCAACATTGATGTTAAATACAATGAGTCTCCATACAGTCAGTAGATACATGTTAGCACAGAAATCCTGTAGATCGGAATGCCATTCTCATCACATTAGTATTGTTTGACTCTGTGGTATCAGCCATCGTAGTCAATGGCAGGGTGATGATAAATATGAAAGTGTGTGTACATTGCATGTACAGGGTGCACATGAGACAGAGGAATAGTAAAAATCACAGTCACTTGTTGATGAATGTAACCCTATCTTTCCTGCTCAGTGTAATTTTGTGTCTCTTGGCAAAGAACCGACAACCACTTCTTTCAGCAGAAGTTGCTTTTGTTACAGTGCCAAAAGAGGCGTATCAACTGTTTAACTCTAAAAGGAGGACATATAGATCTTCACAGTATATGTAGAAGTACAAAATGTACAGGTTGATACATGTTCCAAATATTGACTTACATTGATTGTTTTATTCAAGAAGTTAAGTGCAATGTTCAAAGTGCAATGTGTAATATTAGCCAATGAGTTGTCAAGTTCCATTCATCTGACTATAGTAAACTGATATCTGATTGATGGCTATAGGATACTGAACAATTTCATAATTTTTTGAATAAAGCTGAAAATACACATGCTGGCAAGGCTGCTAAGTACTTCCCCTCCTTGGTTGGAGTGGTCTGGTCTGCAATATATTTGACCATCCGAGTAGATGGCTAAATCTGATAGGTAGAAGAGATCCAGACAAGTGCTTACAGCGCATATTGCGCAGGCAGCAATAAAAATGGGTGTGTTAGAGCCTGAGGAGTGTATGCACAAACACTGCATAAAAACTTTTTTTTTAAATCAGATCCTTTTTTTATTTTTATATGCAAACAACATTAAGGCCCCTTTCACATGGGGCAGTGGAGGTGCGGTGGCGGTATAGCGCCACTAAAAATAGTAGCGATGTACAGTTGGAATTGCCGCGGGATTCGGCCGCTAGCTGCCAAAAAAAGGTTAATACCGCCCGCAATGCGCCTCTGCAGAAGGCCCTGTGGGCTTTCACACTGGAGCGGTGCACTAGTAGGACGGTAAAAAAAGCCCTGGTAGTCTCTTTGGAGCGGTGAAGGAGCGGTGTGTATACCGCTCCTGCCCATTGAACTCAATGGGACACCGCGGCTATACTGCTGGCTATACTGCTGGCAAAGCGCCTCTGCGGAGGCGCTTTGCGGTGGTTTTTAACCCCTTCTCGGCCACTAGCGGGTCAGTTTTACCCCCCCGCTAGCGTGCCGCAAAATTGGTGGTAAAGAAAGAAATATAAATAGCGTAAATATAAAAGATAAAAATAGCAGCACTTTACCGCCAACGCCGCCCCCGCCCCAGTGTGAAAGGGGCCTTAGTTGGAGGAATTGATAGAACCAATTAGATTGTAAAGAGAACTCTCCCCTTCTTCAAAGGATTTAAGTATTCAGTTTTCTTATAACTGAGCTAGAGTTGTTATTCCTAATTTCCTCCATCTCTGAAAGCCTCCAAGAGCCAAAATTCGAGGAAGCCTATCATTTTCACATATGGGGGTGTATCAAGTAGGATAAGAGACACCCATAATTTTTTTAACTGTATCCCATATTTTACATATTAACGTGGAGATAGGCATATCGGCATGCGAGACACCCCCTTTTGCACTATCTAGGACATAGAGTGGTAACGGACCCTTAAATGCATAAGAAAATAATCGTTGAGCAGGAAGAAGTGTCTGCTCAGACTCCCATCCAGCAAAGTGCTGTAGTTGGGATGCAAAAAAGTATAACCTTGGATTAGGAACTGCCAGACCGCCCGCATTTTTGGGGTGTTGTTCCGCCATATTAATCGCCTAAATATGGTATTAATCTTAATAAAGATCCGTATGGGTATCCAAATCGGGGCATTATGTAAAAAATAAAGAAGCTGAGGCATCCATATCATCTTACCTTCAGTATATATAGGCCCAGATTAACAAAGGACTTACGACGGCGTATCTCCAGGTACGCCGTCGTAAGTCCGAATGTGAGGCGTCGTATCTATGCGCCTGATTCAAAGAATCAGATACGCGGAATTTCTCCAAGATACGACTGACGTAAGTCTCTTACGCCGTCGTATCTTGGTTGCATATTTACGCTGGCCGCTAGGGGCGCTTCCGTAGATTTACACGTCGAATATGCAAATGAGCAAGATACGCTGATTCACAAACGTACTTGCACCCGGCGCATTACTATACGCTTTTTACGTAAGGCGTACGACCGGCGTAACTTTACCCCTCATAAAGCAGGGGTAAGTCATGTTAACGTATGGACGTCGGGACAGCGTTGTATTTTGCGTTGCTTGCGTAAGTCGTACGTGAATGGGGATGGGCATAGGTTACGATCACGTCGACAAAGCATTGAGCCGACTTATCTTGGGGAGTATTTGCGACGTGATTCTGAGCATGCGCGCGCATGCGCCGTTCGTTCGGCCCCTAATTTGCATGGGGTCACGGCTCATTGTAATATAACACGCCCACTGCCTTGATAATTTGAATTAGTTGGGCTTACGCCGGCTCATTTACGCTATGCCGCCGTAACTTAGGACGCAAGTTCTTTCTGAATACGGTACTCGCCTCTCTAAGTTACGGCGGCATAGCGTATATGAGATGCGCTACGCCCGCCTAAAAATACGCAAGTCTTTCTGAATCTGGCCCATAATTTGCACGTGCATTGGTAATATAGGTTAATAATGTGTTAGGAAAACACTGGTATAGATCCAAGGAAAAACTCAAAAGAGTATAACCAAAAGTGCAGACATTATCAGAATATTTGGAAACACCCACTAACATGCTTAGATCTAGGCAATAGTACAGAATGGAGGTAGAGAATACTCATTGCTGTCACCATACATTTTTTTTTGTAGTAGTTGACCCGTACAAAGCTCAGAAAGGTTGTTAAACATGATGGTTGTTTGACATTTGCAATGGCCCAGGAGCGGAACAAAGACAAATCATTATAGCAAGACATTCATATGTTGTTGTTGTGTCATTGATCCAAAAATTCGGTTTGATCAACCTTAACTCATAAAAGCAACATGTTTTTTTATCAGCGTGTCCAGTACACCAAACATCTTTTGGCATTCCATATTTATAAAATAGCTTTTCCAGTGGTACATTAATTTAGTTTCATGCATCAAGCTAATAACCACTTGAAATTGTTGGCGGCCTGGGTAATGACTAGGGTTACTTGGATTAACATGTAAATAAGTGAATCTGTTAGGATGCTTGCAGTATTGAGTCATTATAAAAGTGCTTATCCACAGGGATGATAGCGATTTATGCGGAATAATTGCTCCCCAAAGTTTGGACGGGACCATCTGCGGTTCTCGGTTTCTTTTAAGTGATGTGACATTTTCCTTTTCCATGTGAGCGTGAAAACGACACAATTTTCCCAAGGCTCTGTCATGTAACATTCTGCCATTTATATAAACTAACTGCACTAAAGTTTAATCTACATGAAGCTAAAGGCCAATAAGCATCATAGCAGCTGTGCTTTAGTAACTGCTATATTCTGTAGAACAATTATGAAAACCTTCCTACGCTGATTGGATTGTATTATGAGTTTACAGTAATTGCCCATGAAGTTGCTGTTGGGTATTTTCAGCATTTGACATTCAACCAATTTTTTTTTTTTTTAAGTGTATTTTGTGCGTGTACTCGAGAGAGGAGCCGGACTGCAGGAGTTGGGAGTAGGCAGGCCTCCCCCAGAGGCAATCTGCCACCTTTCTCCATGCCCCAGGTGGCAATGGCGGGTATGTGAGGGGGTCCTCCCACACAGCCCGCCCTACCTGTTCCGCTTTGAAGCCCAACAGGGCAGAGGGACTCTCTATAAGGGAGTGAGAGGATCTAGCCCGCTCAACCAGCCCCGTTAGTCCTTCGCCTCTCTTTTTTAGAGACCGCATGGTCAAAGTGTGTGCATGTTAACCCAGTTTCAAGTGTAAGTGTGGTGGTTTTTGTGGGAGGGGCGTGGGCATACTAAGCGCAGGCTTACCTCACATAGCACACCCACCGGGAGCCGGGCTGAGACCACCAAACTCAATTCACATGTAGCCGAGACCGGGATCCGAACCCCTAGCTGCAGAGGTGAATGGCTTGTCAGCGCAGTGCCAATCGCGTTGAGCCACCGCAGCTTCTGAGGTGTCTGGGATTAGGAGAGGTTGAGGAGTTTAGCGAAGGACCCTAGGCAGGGTTATGAACACGAACAGGAGTCCTCAAATCTCAAATATCACTTTGATGAAACTTAGGGCTAGTTTACACTTGCTTCAAAACATGGCTTCAAAACATGGCTTCAGACACGCTTTGTTAGGGCTCATTTACACTTGCTTCGGCTTCAACACTCATTAACGGCTAGTTTACACCTGCTTCAAAACAAGCTTACCGTCCTGTTTACACCTTGCTTACAGTCCTGTTTACAACTTGCTTTTGCTTCGGCTTCGCTTCAAAAATTATACTCCATGTAACTTTAGTGGTGCTTCAAAGCATCTTCAAAGCCTCCATAGAAGTCTATGGCAAAGCACGCTTGAAGCCCCACTGATGCCTCATCGAAGCCTCACTAAAGCCCCACCAAAGGCTCATCAAAGCCCCATCAAAGCCTCATCGAAGACCCACCAAAGCCTCACCAAAGTAAAAGCAAGGTGTAAACAGGACTGTAAGCATAGGCGTGAGCACATAGGGTGTAAGGTGTGCCTGAGCACACCCTAATTACGCTGTACTGTGCAGATTCCCCCTGCTGCTTGGCTACAGAGAAAGGGACTGGGGAATTTCTGTCCTCAGCCCCTTTCTCTGTCTCAAAAGTTAGACACCAATCTGTGCCCTGCTGACAAAGCCCTACTGATTTGCCCACTGCTATACAGTAAACGGTATATTACAAACGCATGTGTGTTTGAGCTTTGGTGTGCACACCCTAATGCAATAGGCTGCGCACACCTATGACTGTAAGCTAACCATTTTATTTAGTAATAGGAGCTTTCACTGGCGTCCAGAGAACTTTAACAAAGCCTGTCCGAAGCCATGTTTTGAAACAAGTTTAAAATAGCCCTTAAAGCTCTCTGAATGCCAGTCAAAGCCCGTGTCACTAAATAAAATGGTTAGCTTTCCATCCTATTACACCTTGCTTTTGCTTGATGCTTCGATGAGGCCTTTGGTGGAGCTTCAATGGGGCTTCGATGAGCATTTGGTGGGGCTTCGATGAGGCTTTGTGGGGCTTCAGTGGGGCTTCAAGCGAGCTTTGCCATAGACTTTTATGGAGGCTTTGAAGATGCTTTGAAGTACCACTTAAGCTACATGGGGTATAATTTTTGAAACAAAGCAAAACAAAGCAAAAGCAAGTTGTAAACAGGACTGTAATTTAACCATTTTATTTAGGGACAGGAGCTTTGAATAGCATTCAGAGTGCTTTAAGAAAGCCTGTCCGAAGCCTTGTTTTAAAGCAAGTGTAAATTAGCCCTTAATGTGTGTTGACGCCGATGCAAGTGTAAATGAGCCCTTAGAGAAATGGGCATGTATTGTAGTGATATACCACATATGCTATTTCTTTGCGATAATATATGCTGTAATAAAGGTTGTCATAAAATAGGAAAACATTACCGTAGTTAGATACACATGTAACAAAACTTACATAAATGGTGATATGTATGAGTTTAAAATCAGTTACAAGTTTTTTATCCTGTGGCTGCAGAGATTGGCTTTCTAAGTATTGTTGTGCACTTGACACACACAGACACACACACACACACCATTCCAAGACTGAAATATAATATAGCTGTCCAGTTGCTTATATGCAGTCCACATTCATAAATAGCTCAGTGGCACCACATTGCTTATAAAATGTTACTGAAAGTAGCTGTGTCAGTGCTGGCAAGTCTGCATAATGTTGAACATAGTCTATTCTCAAGCTAGCATTTTTCTTTTGCCTCCTTTAGCTTCTCCTAAGCAGAAATGTTGATAATGATATACTTGCACTTAGCATTAAATATACTTTTTTTATGTTAACGGCTTTAGGACCGCCTAACGCCGATATACGTCGGCAGAATGGCACGGCTGGGCACAATCACCTACCTGTACATGATTGTTAAATGCCCAGCCGTGGTCGCGGTCCGAAGCTCCGTGACCGCGGCTGCGGGACCTGTGGACCCGATTGCCGCCGGAGTCCCGCGATCGGTCACAGTTACAAGCATGACTCCCAAAGGCAGAGGCATGATGGGACTTGTAGTGGATAGGATATTACCGCGCTACCAAAGAGGAGGGAAGGGGGGAGGGGTTAGGAGGGGGAGGGAAAAGAAAAGGGGGGAGGGGAAGAGAAAGATCGAAAGGGAATACTGCTGCAACACTGAAGGTGTATCAAACCCAAAATTGATGAATCTACCCTATCACACAGCGCAGCACTATTTATTTATGATGGGACTTGTAGCTGAGCACCCATGCAGTACGCCCTCTATGTAAAGTTTATTTATCCCATCAAATGTGTATTTAAAACATAAACAAGACAAGTAATTAACATTATGTATGTGACGTTCTCCTTTCAGGCAGCCGATACAAATCCAAACACTAGTTTACACAATTTGAATACTTCATTTATTATGCCCTTCTTGGTAACTGGCATTTCTTGGTTTATTTTTGGGCATCTGAATCAGCTGCAGCGGGTTAGTACCACTGAACTTTGACATTTGAAGACAAGCCAGTTGTCCTGGTTGTGATTTTAATTTTTTACATTGTAATAAAGGAAATCATCATTTTGTAGATCAATATTGTTGTGACACAGTCACCGGTGAATGTCATCAGGAGCTAATGACATTCACTGATAAGCAGGCTCTGGAAATATGAGTTCAGCAACTTCCCCTATGATACTTGTTTCCAAGCCAGACGGTGTCAGTTTCTTCCCTCTCTCAGTATGTGTTCATTCACAAGTCAATAGAACTATCCCATTGCTGGCACTATAATGTAAACACAGCAATCCCTACAGCAGGAATCATTCAAATCTCCCAACACGTGTTTATAGTGGACATTGTTTACAGCTTTATTATATGATGTCTTGTAACTGTAGTAAAAAAAATACACTACAAGTATAAAAATAATACTGTATGCTGATATGATTTATAATTTATAGTAAGGGTCAAGTATTTATATACACATACAAGAAAACAGGATAAGGGATATTTTAAATTGCTGTATAAACATGTAGTTAATATTCTTCCAGATACATTTTTTTGTTGTTGTTGTGTTCTATTGAAGACAGTTTTACATTTTAAATTACAGCATACTAGTAAAATATATGTGAGATAAAAAGACTAAATAAAATATCACATGTAAGAAAATGTATTTTATTTATTGTTTCTATTAAAGTCTATGGGGCCAAAAACAGTTTTTAAACACTTAAGCCTTGGACCATTTTGCTGGTCAAAGACCAGGCAACTTTTTGCGATTCAATACTGCGTCGCTTTAACTGACAATTGTGCGGTCGTGTGACGTGGCTCCCAAAAAAAATTGACGTCCTTTTTTTCCCACAAATAGAGCTTTCTTTTGGTGGTATTTGATCACCTCTGCAGTTTTTACTTTTTGCGCTATAAACAAAAATGCTATATTTTTGACATTTTGCAATAATAAATAGCCCCAAAAAATATATAAAAAAAAACAGTTTAGGCTGATACGTATTCTTCTACATATGTTTTGTAAAAAAAATCGCAATAAGCGCAAAAGTTATAGCGTCTACAAAATAGGGGATCGTTTTATGGCATTTTTATTGATATTTTTTTTTTAACTAGTAATGGCGGTGATCATCGATTTTTATCGTGACTGCGATTGCGACATTATGGCAGACACATCGGACACTTTTGACACATTTTTGGGACCATTGTAATTTTTACAGCCATCAGTGCTATAAAAATGCACTGATTACTATGAAAATGACACTGGCAGTGAATGGGTTAACCACTAGGTGGCGCTGTAGGGGTTAAGTGTGCCCTAGGGAGTTCTTCTAACTGTAGGGGGGATGTTGTGTTTTTCCTGTAGAAGCAGCTTAATGTTATCCTATGTGTCCACGCACGTTAGGACAATACGAGGCATATTTTAGGCTCAGTGCCTAGAGGCAGGAAAAAAGTGGAAGTTCACCCAAAAGTGAACCTCCGCTTTTCAGAACCCCCCCCCCCCCCCTCCGGTGTCACATTTGACACCTTTCAGGGGGAAGGGGGTGCAGATACCTGTATAAAACAGGTATTTGCACCACTTCCTGGTATAGACTCCTGCGGGAGTCCGGCCCTTCCGCGTCACACCCGCCCCCCTTGTGTTCTGGGAAACACTCGGCTCCCAGAACACAACGGGGACCAGTGGGAACTGTTCAGCGCGACTTGTGCATGAGCAGTAGGGAACCGGGCAGTGAAGCCACAGCGCTTCACTTCCCGATTCCCTCACCGAGGATGGTGGCAGGGAAAGCCGAGCTGTCGCTCAGCTTCAGCTGCCAACGTCACGGGCGTCCTGGACAGGTAAATGTCAATTTTTTAAAAGTCAGCAGCTGCTGTATTTGAAGCTGCTGGCTTTTAAAAAAAAAAAATTCAGGTGAACCCCCGCTTTAAGTTTTGGGCTTTGATTGGAGCTTCCTGGCATAAAAAATGCTAAACTCTCCTAAACTGTGTGCAAAAATGCTCTATATGAGCGTTTTATTGTTTCTGCCAAGGAAACTGTCATTTTTTTAAGCCCAGTGTGCATGGAGTTAGCTAGTAGTGGGCCTGTCCCTAATATTTACCCTGTGTTTGGCTGACATTAGAATCACACCTAAAGTGGATAATCCTGGTGTAAGGAGTGATAGAACATCCTTCACTGGACTCTACAGCATGATGAAAATAATAATATAGCCTGTAAATTCAGCGGTAACCAAAACCAAGCATGCACATATGGTGTAGATTTCCCTAAATTGGAAACTATGTTTCAGACATGATATCTTTTGATCCAGTTATTTCTTCTTTAACTCTACTAAATAGATTGTTTGGCATATGCTTTTGTTCAAAAAGAAGCACTTATTGTAAAATCAATCCTACGGGGAAAAATGAATCTACAGTATGTAAGTACTGGATTACACATGTGTGTTTCATTAAAACTCTTTATAAAAAATGTCAAACCCTCAAAGTGTAATGTCTGTACCTTGTTCATGTATTGCCATGTTCTTTGGAGCAGCAATTTGTCAAACATTATAGATTAAACATGTGATTTGATTAGTCTTAAAAGGAACCATATCAAGTTTACTATTTCTCTGCTTGCTATTTTAAATACTAAGGCATGTTTATGAGGAAGGCAAGTGTAACTGGGCATGTTTCCGGTCTAAAGTAATCCTGCTGAAATAGAATGAGAGCTGTCTGTTTTTTTGTCTTAGGTCTGTCGTCCTTATCCTTGCATTACTAGATGACTTACTAACTAGAAACAATAACTTCAATATCCAATGCAGGGGCAGTTATGTATACTTGTTCCCGGGCAGTGACTTGCCAATTAGTAAAACAAGCATAATGCTGATAGGCTAGGAGACTTCATCTTAATAAACATTTTATGGTGCAAGCCTCCTTCTTTCCATCCAGACAGCATCCATTTTAAAAGGGCAGCTGTAAATTCATGTAAAAAATAGGTATTGCACACCATATCTTGTACAACAGGTTTATCCATATGAGCATAAATCTCAAAAAGATGACATTGGCCAGTGTGTATGTCAGGGGTGCCCAACCAGTGGCCCACATGTGGCCCGCAGAGCCCTCTGATGTGGCCCGCAGAGCCCTCTGATGTGGCCCACAAACTCCTGCTCTGGGATGGTGGGTTGGCAAGCCCAGATTGCAGGTTGCCGACCCGCCATTCCACAGCATCAGTGTTGTGAATGAATCCAGCAGTAAAGGAAGCAGGCAGGTGCAGAGCAGAGCCACAGAAGCTCCTGTATAGTTTAGCACCGGCTCCTGTCATAGGCGGAGTGATACCAAATGCGCTTTGCCTGGGACAGCAACAGCCGGCCATACCTGAATGGAAGACTGTTATTAAAGCTAAGTGCATCACTAAAATCACAGTGCATGCATGAGCATATCTGTTCTGCAGTGGTTACTGGGCTGCTTTCAAACTGATCAGAAGATGTAGCGCAGTACACCTGTGGCTTACCTGCACTGAGCCATAGACTTCTGTTATTACCTGCGGATTTGGTGTGCTTTCAGAAAGTGAACCACACCTGCAGCATATAATAGAATTCTATAGTAAAGTTCAGCTAACCCGCAGGAAAGCCACAGGTGTACTGTGCTGCACCCGCAATGTGGGTAGACCGCAGGCCATCAGTTTAAAAGCAGCCTTAGGCCCCTTTCACCCGATCGGTCTGACCCAATCGGACCCTCCATTTACCTATGTGGAGCAGCAGATGTAAACAGACTTGTGTCCGTTTACACCCGCCTTCCTCCAATCCAATCTGCTAAAAAAACAGAAGTGGATCCTTCCTTTTCCATCTGATCAGATCAATGGGCCCATAGAGTAGAGTGGGCTGTGTCTGTGTCCGCTTTGTATATGCAGAGTGGCCTGTCTTCCGCCCACCCCACTCATTGTGGCCCATGACTGGTTACTAAGTCACTTAAGTGGCCCTCGCTCTTAAAAGGTTGGGCATCCCTGGTGTCCTCACATTTCTCTGGTCTCCTGTCTTGACGTGATTGTAGCCGTATTAGTGCAATTGTGATAGTGAAAATTGAGTACTGTCTGTGATACTTTTTTTATTTGCACTAATGCACTAACATACAATTTTTCTGGAAAAGCTTTTGGGGTGTTACCCCTTCTTCAAGGTCCAAGCAGTACCCAAAGTAATGAGTAGAATTGAAGAAGAATACTTTCAATTAATGTCCAAGGTTGATCAGAGTTCGATCGATGAACTGGGTAACCGGTTCTCAAACTTGGCAGGGTTCGTACTGCTTGGACCTTAAAGAAGGGGTAACACCCCGAAAGCTTTTCCTGAAAAATTGTATATTAGTGCAAATAAAAAAAGTATCACGGACAGTACTCAATTTTCTCTGGTCTCCTGTGAAATGTAGAACATGTGCCAATACCAGCCATAGAGAATAGTGGCCATCTACTGTCCTGGGAATCAGTGCACACTACTGTACTTAGTAGTAGCATAAATACTGATCTTAAAGTGGTTGTTAACCCTCCCCCACAACTTTATCCAATGTAAATCATCATAAAAAAACATAATGAACACTGCTTGTAGAAATATCCTTACTTGCTTAGTATTGTTGTAATCCTTTTTGTTCTTTAGAATGACATCACTGGAGCATGCCCAGATCTCCCCTGATTTACGGCACACTCTGTTTGCTTGTGTGTCTGTTATCAGGACTTTCTACGGCACAACAGTGAAATCCCACGAGACTACACAATAACTCAGAGCTTCCACCTACACCCCATGTGACCATGTGATATCATGATATCACATGGAGTGTAAACCTGGGCATCGGACTGAATTACTGCAGTCTTATCAGCTGAAGCTGATAAGACTGACACTAGAAAATCGGAACAAGTAAATACTATGAAATTAAACAAGTGGCTATGAGCAGGAAAGCAGGGTTGCTATAGAAACATTGGATTGAGAAGGAGGCTTGGTTAACAGTACAGAAATTGCTCAATGTATGGGCGGAAATACACTCTATGTGGACTCAGAAAACAATACTTAAGATGGCACTGCCTTACCCCTGGAAACAAGTTTTTTAAAAGTTTCTTTAAACAGTAAGTAATATGCAATTTGGGCTGGATTACAGTGGCTATAGATTGATAATTACTTAAAGCGGGGGTTTACCCAAAACATTTTTTAACATTACATCTAGCAGAGCCAGCATACTAAGGACCTTTACTTTCGGCAGGTCATTTTTTTTTCTCCGTACATACCTTTATATTCTGCTTTTGTCCAGGGCTTCCGGGTTCCGATGACTGCGGGACTGGGCGTTCCTATCCTTCGGTTCGATGATTGACGGCTTGTGAAACAGGTGACCTGTTGCACAACGTGCGTCACCAGATTTCCGGAAATAGCCAAACTGCGAGTCGGCACTATACGGTGCCTGCGCAGTCAGCTCTACACGCCGTATAGTGCCGACTCGCAGCTCGGCTATTTACGGAAATCTGGTGACGCGCGTTGTGCGACAGGGGACCTGTTTCACAAGCCGTCAATCATCGAACCGAAGGATAGGAACGCCCAGTCCCGCAGTCATCGGAACCCTGAGGCAGGGATAGGAACGCCCAGTCCCGGAGTCATCAGAACGCGGAAGCCCTGGACAAAATCAGAATATGAAGGTATGTACGGAGAAAAAAAAATGACCTGCCGAAAGTAAATATAAGTATGCTGGCTCAAATGTTAAAAATTAGTTTTTAGAGTGAACCCCCGCTTTAATATAATGGACTAAATGAAAAGAAGCATCAGAGTTTGAGAGTTTACTTCCTCTTTAAAGGTATTGGTAAGTGAACTTCCAGGCTGAAGAAGAAACTGATTTTATGAAAAGAACATGTTGCTGCCCCTTTTTTCTGGTCAGACTGAATCTTTGAGTTAACATCATGTCAGAATGGGTTGAAGTGGACATTACTTTAGAGACTTGATGGCTTGTGTCAACGACTGAGCTTGTTTTTTTCCAGTGTGCAGAAAGCACTGTGTAGTGTAAGGGGAACCTCTTGATGACACATTGGCTTCATTTCGCAAATCTGCTTGTTCCTGGACTATCCTCTGAACATCTGTGAGTTCAGTGTTTGTAAAAGGGAACATTTTTTGTTGGCCTTCATTTAAACTATAAATATTTACTTTGTTCTTTTTTTCTTTTTCCTCTACCTTAAAATCCAAGCTTGTCTACCTTATCAAAAGTATATTATGCTTTCAGAGATATGGAGTCCCGTCTTTTCATGTAACATTATCTTGAGTGTTCCTATACACTCTGGGTTATCGAGGGCCAATTAATGTTCCTAACATTTATCTATGGTCTCTCCTTTGAAAACAAGTTGGACTTCACATGATGATTTTGCTGACACCATCTGTTTCGTTCAGCATTGTTGCAATCCATTGTTTATAAATCACTGGGGGTTATTTAGTAATTAAATGCAAGTGTGGAAAAATCCAATCAGACATCTGCTTTGAAAAAATAATCATTGTGTTTTATTTGATGGCTCACATATTTTTCAGCAATGTGGTGTTCCTTCCGATAAAACAAGGAGCGAATTACACTGTAATGGTCTGGTTACCTCCGTAACGTCATTGCATGAATTATTCAACTTACAAACAAATGTTGAATCTTTGAAATGCTTTACTGCACGACGCACTGAATATTGCCTTAAATCTGGTGCTTTTACAAAAGGGGGCTTAGATATACTTCTTTGTACTTGTGCAAAATAAAAATTGTTTTCCATGCCTAGGAGGCCCAATATCTAGTCAACAAACACAAATGAGTTTGGCTATGGAAGAGCTAGAATTCATATACAGTAATATATACATTTTCCCAAGTCTTACTGCTTCCATTGTCACCCAGAAACACTAGATTTGTTGACAATCTGACCACCTGAGTAGTGCTTGTCAAGTAGAAAAAAGCACCACATGGTGATGCCATCAAAGATGTAAAGATTTATTATAAGTGGTGGATTCACAACATAAAGCGGTTGATTTACTAAAGGGAAATCCACTTGTAAGTGCTGTCGCTGTAGTTCGCTGTAGATCTGAGAAGAAGCTGTATTTATCATCCAATCATGTGCAAGTAAAAATGCTGTTTTTTATTTTCTTTGCATGTCCCCCTTAGATCTACAGTGGATTTGCCTTTCGTAAATAACCCCCATAGTCTCGCTTTTCCACCTTCCTCTCCAGTGTATACCTATATTACCTATATGATCATGTTGAACATCCCATTCCAAAAGCATGGACATATTATAATAGTGTTTCATATTCCATAACCCCTCCTTTCCATAACTGCCTACACACTTCTTCTTTCAGTGCTTTATACAAGAGTTTGCAGTATGTCTGTGGGACTTTGTGCACGTTCAGCCAAGAGAACATTTGTGAGGTTAGGTACTGACGTTGGATGAACAGGCTTACAATTGCTGTTCTAATTTATCACAAAGGTGTTGAGTAGGGTTGAGGTCAGGGCTCTGAACAGATCCCTCAATTTCCATCACACCGAAAACCATTAAACTATGTCTTTCCAGTGTTATGATTTATACATTTTATGTAGTCACATGAACCAGATGAATACAACATAAGCCACAGCTACTAAGTTTATTGACATAATTTTTCATCAAATGAAATGTGCTGTCCAAAAGCATGTCATAGTTCAGCATTTCCTAAACTCATACTGCAGTCCCTCCAGCATTGCATACCACAAGTAGCTGAACAGATGGGGTAATCAGTAGGTTAGCTATGTGATTATGCTATCTGTGACTATAGCCTCAAAACTGTTGGGAGAATTTGACAAGTGTCTGTATGTTATAGTCACAAATTCCACACACATAATCCAGAAATGCTCTGGGTGCATATCATGGGAAATTAAACATGGGGTATACATGAGCATTACAAGACAATGCATTAAAATACTAACTGCCTAGTGTGTAGGAGAAACAAAATGAAAGACAAATGAAACTTTAGTGTAGTTACAGTAACAATTATAGCAAAAGAGATTACATAGCCTACATTTTGCTGTCGGTTAAAACTAAAATAACAAATTATTTGCAAAATAGTACAGCTCAAACTCACCATCTTGGCTTACCTATGGCATAAATAATTATAGTAATAATAATAATGGTACTTGAGTTAGCAGCACTCAATTGGCACATAGAGCAACTATGTGTTGCGGCTATGCATATCCAACAGATGCTTACAACAGAAACGTGAGCAGCGATGCCTCTTTAAGTAGAGATGAGCTTGTAGCCATTTTATCTAAATGTCCTCACAATCCAAACTTTTCCCGAATCCCACTGAAGTCTATGTGGTGTAAACCTTGATATTCAAATTGTTTCTTTTTTTTTTGGAGTCTAATAAACAAACTAATGTCAAAGGGAGGCATAGAAAGACTGCCACTGCCATAAAGGGGCCATGTGATAATGGCAACATTAAAAAACATATGACCATACATTGATGAGAGAGCCTAAATTGAAATACACAAATCCTTTGAATTATAGGTTTGAGGGCTGGCGTATTAAAGAAGGAGGGGGGGGGTGGAGAGGTTGGAGTAGTAACTCAAATTACTGGCTGCTCTGTACCTAGATGTAGGCGCAGAAAGAGTGTGCTGTTACTTTATTGGTCGGCCACATGTGCCCTATTTCCAGTATGTGTGCCCTAAGGCCTCGTACACACGATTGGAATTTGCGATGGAAAAAGTCATGCAGACTTTTCCCATTGGAAATTCCGACAGTGTGTATGCCCCATCGGAGAAATTCCATCGGAAATTCTAAAGAATTCCATCAGAGATTACATAGAGAACATGTTCTCTTTTCCTCCGATGGAATTCCGTCAGAATTCCGATGTGAATTTGGTCGGACAAAGGTCCGATTGTGTGTACAGGGCTTAACACCACTATGTACTATATAAACTGTTCATCCCATTTTACTGCCACATGCAGCACCTCTGCTTCTCAGGTTAGACCTGCCTCTTGTTGTAGCATTTTTTGGTAGGCAAATGGAATGCCTATCGTTTGCTGAAACTATGGTGATGCATGACGATGCACACTAGTTACTACAGGAAAATGTGGTGGCTTGTTCTAAGTTTATATTGTACACTTAAAAAGACCTTATAGGATCTGGTGTGAATTGTCTATTAAATGTATTATTAAATATGGAGCTTAGCCAAATTACAAAACTGTGTGATCTGCTTTAAACCAAGGTGGCACAGAACCTAAACATCAACCTTAGTTTAAAGCAAGGTTCCACGATCAGCTTTTGCATTGTATTGCTTTGCATAAAGAACGAGGAGACAAAATAGAAGGAAATTAGTAAAGAAAAAAAGATGTTAACAGTGCAGCAGCATTTCAAAGAACAAATAATAGTTAACCATAACACATAGTATCCCACAGAAATTAACATTGATATAGGATATTTAGGCTTTAACTTCAGGTGATTATAGTTTGCACTACTTTTATACACATAGGAGCATTCTGAAGGTAACATTTGTGAATCCCCAGTGCCATATATTAGTAGGTTAAACAATAACCTCTCTTACCTCACTGTACATGTACTCACCACGTTATATTTGTACAGGGTTCCTATATGCTTGATCTGCCACTTTCAATTGTTCTAAGAAATCCATGGGTACCTCTCGAGGTAAAACCTTGCAAGGTTGTGGTTGTGAAAGCAGACATACAGCCAACAATAACAAGATAAAAAAGAATAATCCTTTGAAAGATAAAGTAACAAAACCAGTTTTTACTGCAATATTCACCATCAGTCTATATATTTCCCCCACAATAATTTTTTTTATACTAGTCCTCAGTCCAAAGATCAGCATCATTCAACCCACTTCTTCTGAGCCTAGGTTTTCTTGCACCCACCCCTGAGCCCAGGTTTTCTTGCACCCACCCCAGCCTGTGACTGGACAGTGAAATGAAAAGCAGCACAGTGATAAGCAAACTCTGCCACTCTGCTTTCTTATGCTATAAGCATACTTTTTTGTCAGCACATAAAATAAGTGGTTCCTTCAGTGGCGGCTGATGCTCCATTGGTCGAGGGGGGCGTCAGATGGACCTGACCACCATAGGTGGTGGCTTCCCCCCTTAGTCTCCATGTCCCGGCTCCATCTGTTAGGCCCATGCGTCTCCTCATTTGTACGTCACCCCCTCCTCATAGGCCAATAGGATGGCTTCTGCTTTCGGCCAGTCGGGAAACGGGTTTCCGACTCGCTTCCTGCTTGGCCTGGAGGAGAATCAGTGTGATAATAGCGAAGATTCATTTGCTATTGTGGCACAGCTGGGTTGGCTTGGAGCGCAGTGCTCTGCACCCCGAGCCCACCCTTTTTTGAAGCACATTAGAGCCTCTGGCTCTAATCACGTGCTTCAAAAAAAAATACACCCCCCCATTGGAATCCATGGTCTGTATGTAGATGAGGGGCCGAATGCATGGATGGGGGGGGGGGGGCGCCCGTGCTGCTTGTTCCTCTCACATCCTAGTCTTGCTCTACAGGGACTACAAGAGGCTGATACCAGGTCAGATTCAGGTACTTACACTGCTTACATTTAAAAAATGTGTTTCTATAGCTGCCTAGAATTTAGCTTTATGTGTACTGTTCAATTTTTCGTTGTGTGTAGTATAAGTTTTCATTATATTTATGATTACAATCAGACAGGATTCCATCACCTGCAACATCTAAAATCGTTTTTCAAGTTTTGAACCATAAGGTTTCCTTAAAGCGGTAGTAAACCGCTGGGTGATTGCATCACAAACTAGCACATTATGTGAAACTTACATGAAAATTAAGCATTCCAACGATGTGCACAGGAGGCTGCTTTTATCTACACCTGTCTACTTTCTGGGAACACAATCTCTAGCTGTATTACTGGCCAGAGCCGCAAGGACATCACTCCCGCGCATGTGTGGGGGAGCCGCTGTTTACAGCACAGGACTCTAAATGAATGGCCCGGGTGGCCGTTCCTTCAGAGCACATGCACATGCACTGGTGACGTCATCAGCTGCATATACAGTAAATATCTCCTAAGTTGTGCATGTTTAACCTCCCTGGCGGTATGATTCTTTCAGAAAAAACATGCTGAAAGCGGTACCATTATTTGCAAGGAAATTTGGCGTTTTATATTGTAGGTCTGTCATTTTTAGAAATAACTCACTTAAATCTGACCAAACAAGCTTCTAATAGGCATCCCGGGTATGACATTTTTTTAAAAACAAAATTATAAATTATAATATAATAAATAATTATAAATAATTATAACAAATAATAATATAATTATAATAAAAATTATTCAATAATGTAATCAAATCAAAATCACTGAAATTTGCTCAGTTGCAGAATTGTTGCTGTCATTATTTTTTTTTTTTTATGACGAATTTCCCCACAAATCGCTATCGCACAATTCTGCAAGTGATTATAATTTATTATCGCTGTTTTTTAGCTGATCTAAAACTATTTTTGACATAAAGGGACACTTTTGGTTGCTATGGACAATCTACAGTTTGCAGGGAGAAAGAAAGGTTTTTATTATATAAAATGACATGCAGGGCACTGGACAGACCACTAGGGACAAGGGGGGTGTGGTTTTTTTACATACAGTACTGTAATCTATAAGATTACAGTATACTGTATGTATAGTGTTTGTTTACTTTTTTGAATTTGGCGCCGTTCTCCGTCCCTGTGCGTCGTAACGTCGCAGGGAACGGAGATCGGCGTCACACGGAGGCACTGTGTGAATCGATCGAGGTCCTGCTCGCTCACACAGCGCGGTGGCATCGCTGGATCCAGGGACAAGGTAAGTAAAACTCCCTGTACATCCAGCGAGGCGAGCCCGAGTCTGACTCGGGGGGTTACCGATCCTAGCCCAAAAATCTCACCCCGAGTCAGACTCGGGAACACCGCCCAGGAGGTTAAGAGATATTTACAGTACCTATAGGTAAGACTTATTATAAGTATACCTATTGGTAAAAGTAAGATGGGAGTTTACTCCCACTTTAATATGACAAACATGTCTTCTAGGGGAAATTCCTCATTTTAAAGTCAAACTCAATGAATTCCAAAAACCCTGTAGTGCAAGGGTTAATGCTTGTAGGTAAACCATACATTTTTTGTCAAGGAGTGGGTTGAAAAAAAAGAGAGTTGAATTAATTCGCCCAGCTTTACATTAATTGTGGATAGGGGAATCACATCACTCTCGCTGAGATAATGTACTTTGCCGACCAGCAGCATATAATGATCAGTGTTTGTGGCTATAGCTGGTGTCACTGATCGTTCGAGAAATACCTGATATGGATCGAAATATACCCAGTCCCTGGCAAATTTCAATCCATGTATGACCAGCTTAACAGATGAGCAATAAGGTGTGATACGTACCTGGCCTGCTACCAGCACCTTTACAAGCAATGGTGCTCTATAACAGGATGCAAAGGGATTGATTTACTAAAACTCAGCTCTTCAATCAGCTTCCAGTTTTTTTTTGTCAAATCTTTATTGGCGTAAGATTTGGTACTCACCAGTTTTAGTAAATCAACCCCACAGTGTCATTTGCTGCTGTGGTGTAAGCGGCTGGCCGCCAGCACCATGGAAAACCATGGTGCTGATCCAGGACAGATGGCATGCAGTGCCACCTCCCACATTCAGGAGAGGACAGAAGCCTTCCTCCTCCAGACTTGCTCCACCTCACATGCATTGATTTGTTGCTGCAACTGTGATGGAAGGACTGTGTGATTGGGGAAATGTATGATATGATGTGTAGGGGGCCTCTGACATGAAGGGGGGGCCTCCAACATGAAGAGGGGGCCTCTGACATTAAGGGGGGCCTCTGACATAAGGGGGGACTCAACTGTGATGAACAGACTTCTGATGTAAAGGGGGGGAGCTATGATGTGAAAAGGGGACTCTGATGTAAAGGAGAGCTCGAATGTAATGGGAGGACCCCAAATGTGTGGCAGTTGTGTCGTGTGCACTGTTTCAGGCTCAGGTTTCTAATTTATAAGTAACATTTGCGTTTTTTACATTTTAGACTGGGGTGCCTCAAGATTTTTTAAATCTTTTAAAGGGTGCCGCAAATCACGAATGAAAAAAGGTTGAGACATACTAAACTAGAAAACAATGAGTTTGAACATTGCCACTGATTCAGTCTTTTTTTATTAACCCGAACATAAAGTCAACCTAGTGGTTGACAAATAGTCTGCACTTTTTATAGTAATTTAGGTGATTACATTTCTGTAGTACAAAAATATACCATTTAAGTCAAGTCAGAACAGGCAAAGTCAAAATAGAAGAGCATTCCTATATATTTATAAATGGATTGCTAGTCTGAAATCCAAGCCTGATGTTCAAATATTTAACTCAGAACACTTTTAACAGATTATTTGCAGTATTCTCAGCTTTTCATCTCTCTTTTTTTATTTAGTATGTCAGACATTCCATAGAAAAAATGTGGGAATCTAAAAATTGTTAGGGCATGTTGCTCTTTTTTGTATGTCTGAAAATGTTTATATATGCTTTGTCATTTCATGATAGAATGCTATTTATGACAGGTCTGTTTGCTTTACCATATAGAAAACATAGAAATGTTGACAAGGAAATCAAACATTATGAATATGTAAAAAAAAGTACCGTATGCTCTGACAACTTACAAGCAGAATTGCCTAATTTCTAGATACCGTATAACAATTTATTGAAAATACTTGTGTATGTAACTTAATGTACAATTCCCTGACCGTTGATTATATGTGTGTTCACTGTCCAGATGTCTAGAGAGGTACAAAAGGGTTGAGTGCTAAATCTAGTGCCGCTGTGCATGGTAGCCAATCAGCTTCTAACTTCAGTTATTTCATATAAGCTTTGACAAAAAAACTAGAAGCTGATTGGTTTCTATGCAGAGCTGCACCAGATTTTGCACTGAATACGTTTTATAACAAATTGTGGGTACACTTAACCAATCCTGTAAGGTTTAGTAAAGAAGAGAGGAATTCGATTTTTGGTAGAAAAAAAAAATGTTGGGCTTTTTTCAAGGGTCTTGACCCTTTAACTTGACTGCCTTGCGTGTGTTCTAGTCTCCTATAAATGTTTGTACTATGAACCATATTAGTTTTATTGTTTCACAAGCTGGTGATGTTTTTACCCTATAGAAATATATGTTCTCAATGATACATGATACCAATGATACCAAATTGTTTAGGCTAGATTATGGGAGAATACAATTTGAAACATATTTAAATAAAGTGTGCTATATTACTCTCCACTGATTTTGTTATTGGACAAACATGGCTAGCGCACAATCATATGTTGACCCATCATAAGTATATCCAGACCCATAGTTTAAGAAAGGCTACTCTTTTAGCCTATCTTGCTACTTTTATTCCCCTGTATGTTTGACCCACATTAATTCGGTGCAGGCCAGGTAGTTTTACACCACTAGCCATTCACATAGCTGCTATTATCTAGCTACTTGCATTGTACATAAAACTGCTGACAGTGGAAATGTTCAGTGGAAGAAGTAGAGAAAGGAGTAGATGTGAAAGCTCCTAAATTTCTACCACAGTTGCAATTTAAGTTGATGGTTTAGAGACCATTTTCTACCCTGCTCTAAAATATCTTTATTTCTATTCAAAGACTAATGTGAATGGTACTTCATTTGATTGCACTGTTTGAGAATACCATTACTGGTACTATTAACATTAGTGATTTGTCTCTGTAGTGGCGATAATGAAATAGTATCTATTTCTCCTATAATAAAATGTCTATTATTTCCCTTAAGGAAAAAATAAAAGAATGTGCGCAATACATCATTCTACATCTGGTTAAAAATCTGAGGTGCCTAAAGGCACAGAACCAGCAAGACATGACAGGACATAGTAGCTTCCATTCTTGTTATGTTAAACCATTACAGCTTGAACTCTTCTGTTATAAGAGCTTATAGATACATGGTCATCTTTTCCACTTAAAAAAAAAATTAGAGACAGCTAAATTATTTCCAAAACCTCTCCCCACTCTCCAAATGCTGAAGATAATCATACTACTGACATCAAATTGGTCATAGTGCAGCACTGATTTTATCTTAAATAATTAAATCATCTCTGTTTTTGGCTGGAGAAATTATTATGCAACCAGGAAGCCCTGGGCTCTTGTGCTGCTAGGTCTTATAGCTGTTGAATGGACTGCAATAGCCAACATGGCTCTTATTGTACTAAAAAATATAAAAGCATTCATGCATGCCAACGCGGTATTAATTACCATCATTCTCTGCATTAACAGGCAGCATATAAAAATATGAGTTTGTGAATGACACCTCCTGTGTGCACAAAAGCTATTTGTTGGACACCCAGGCATTCCCAAGATGTGGTTAAAGTGTATCGCAAACCATAAACTGGCCATACATAAGTTGAAATTTGGTCAGTTCAGCAGGGACCAGCTGAGAGCAGTGCTATTGTGTTCTGCTGGTGGAGGGGGGTGGCCGCAGGGATCCCTTCCAGCCAGTGCATGTAAAAAATCCGGCAGGGTGGTTGTACCCGAGTCGATCAATGGATCGACTTGGATACAATCAGCCTGCCCATAGATGGATCAAGTCTCAGCCGGTTCAGCATTTCAATTCATGTATGTCTGGCTTTATTGAAATACGATTTTGTATATTCATGTGTGTGGATGTATCTGTATATCCCACAAGCCTAAGATGTCTGAAGGTTTGACTGCCAGGTCATCTGTATATTGGAAGGGTTTTTATCAAATCTTGTCGCATTTTCATACCTACCTGTGTTCTGTAACTATTGTTATTAAAGACTAAATTTGGCGGAAGCGTTTTTAAAATGATCAGGTCCAGCATTTTAATAAGAAACATTACACCTCGCTGCATCAATTGTGTAAATTTGTGTTCTGTGCAATTGCCTGCTGAGCATTTGCACTTTCAGCCCCCCAAATCTAGCTACAATATGACCTTCACCAGTCTAAATGAGCCCACATAGCTAACAGGAACTGAGGCAGGGACAGGGCTATGCTCCAGAGTGAAGCCTTGTACACACGACCAAGGAACTCGACGGGCGAAACACATCGTTTTCCTCGTCGAGTTCCTTGTTAGGCTGTCGAGAAACTCGACAAGCCAATTTTCTCCATTCCCGTCAAGGAAATAGAGAACATCCTCTCTTTTTGGCTCGTCGAGTTTCTCGACAGTTTCCTCGACAAAAATGTACACACGACCGGTTTCCTCGGCAAAAAAAATTCTCTTGCTGGTTTTTGCCGAGAAACTCGGTCGTGTGTACGAGGCCTCAGAGTAATTTGTGCAATTTTAAAGTTATGATTAGGTGGTCCCAGAAGAATAAAAAAAAATCTCATCTGGAGATACCAATTAACAAATGTTTAAACTAAACCCTTAGAAACTGTTCACTCGGCCTGTAGACTTGTAGTACCAAATTCCAGTTGTGATAAAATTCAAAACGGTTTCTGGACCTCCCACTGGCTAACTGAGAGCTGTGAAATATTTATATTAGGCTTTTTATATGGGTTACAAAAGCCACCTGTTAAAACGATGAAAAAGGCAGCCCTACATGGTCTCCCTTTTACTCCAATTTTATACTACATACCCCCAGGCCAGCTGTAGAAAAATTGAAGTCGCATCCCCTTTTTTTTAAGATTTGTGAATAAACTGTCCTACAAATGTCACATATCTGTATATACATTAGGGAGGAGTAAACATTCCGTAAAAACACAGCTTGGGAGGCTGAAGTCTATATATCCTTATGTCATATGTTACCAAACACTTGTCAGGGGTGATTACAGTTCAGCACATCACTGTCAGAATGAAGGGAAACAGTTATTAATGTAGCTGGTAATCTATTTATTCAAGGTTTGTGGGAGCCATAAATGATCTCATATTTATGTTTCCTTTTCTCAGGGAGGGAAGAAGAACTATCAGGGGCCATGTGCAGGACGAGATTGCAGCGGGGGCTGCAAATGCTTTCCAGAGAAAGGAGCCCGGGTAAGCCATTTTTTTTTCTTTCCATGTTGAATGGAAACATTTGATTCTTACTCTTATCTCTTCCCCTGTTTCATAAAGTACATCTGGAGAAACATGAGTACAGTAACATCATGCATCTGTGCAAGATGGAGAGCAGCTGTGGATCCACACAGCCTGCTGACCTAACACAAGACCTGCAAGACTTTGGCTTTTGTCAGCCCCTTTGTAGCTGTCATGCTGGCAAACACATGTTTAAGTCCAGCTGTTTTTTCAATAACTAAGAGCAGTTTATCTTTACTGTTTGATCAGGTTGTTAAAGCGGGATATAATACTGATTTAATGAGCCTTCCTGGCTGTAGAAGTTCATATAAGCTGCCCAGAATCCCTAATGTATTGGAGAGTAGAGATGAGCGTATTTAGTAAGAGATATGGAGAACCGGGCAAATTATAAAAATCAATTTTTTTTATTTCATTTGCATATAGTATGTGTTTAGATTTCACAGGCAGTAGATGCTTGTGTGGTTTATGAATCCAAGAAGTCTGGATTCATTAATTAGATGTTTTTTTGGACATGGTGACCCTGCAGGTATTTATTCAGGACATTTAGTTGCCAATTGTTCACCAGAAAACATCAGATTATTTACTATGTACTAGATTCACTCATTGCATTAGATCTGGAACAATTTTGTATGTTTGCTTACAATCTAGTTGTGACACATGCAAAAAAGCCTTCAAAACCATCAAACTTAGGTGTACTGAACATATGGATCAAGTACTCAGTAGAACATTATGACAAAAATACACGTAAAATCCCCTCCATATTTTACACAAACCACACTTCTTTCATCTTATAAACTGTACATTAAGAGCATTCTATATTGTATTATATACTGTGTATATTATATATTGTATTATATACTGTGTTATTCTGTACTGTATGCTATGAGTATAAAGCATTGTGTGTGACCTACCCTGGGCTAGATCGCATGGTAGGTGGTGAAGGATGAAGATATCAGCTATATGTTCATCTTTAGCACTTCATGGAGTAATTAACCTGAACCTTAAGTCCTACAGGAGAAGATCCGGTAATATATTGTTGATGTCAACCTAAGAGTTTTGACTTGTGATGGTTGTAAGATTGATGCTATAAAGGTACATACTTCTGTGTCCCCAATCCAATAATTTACCACGAAGACCTTGTTTTTTTATGTTCTCCTCCAGGTCCTGTTTAGGGGCATAGGGATAAGTAATATCACCATATTACTATAACCACATTCCTCTCAACTCAAAACTGTGGAGTGGGGATTTAATTTAAAAGTTTAACCCATGTAGACATTTGATGCAATTGAGTTCATCCCATGAGAGATGGATGGTCCTAAAATGCGCATTGCTTCTCTATGCTATACTGAGTGGCAATGTACTGTAGTTGTCAAATTTGTCATTGAAGTTAGAAATTAAACTTATAGATATGATCCATTTGGTTATTATTATTAAAAAATGCTTATAAACACAGTCTTACCCATGGGCCTCGATGCGTATGACTATAATGAGCAGGGAGATTCTGATCTTCTTAATCTAGCTCCCTTACTGGCCAGGATGCAGTGACTTATAAGCCCCCCATAACACTTCTGGAAGAGCAAGGTCTTCAAACTCTTCCTGAAGCTTAGCTAATGGGTGGTGTTTTTTAGGACCCCCCTGCACAGAGAAAGCACGTCCTCCTCATCTCTGTTTCTTCACCCTAGGGACAACGACATTCGGTTGTCCCGCTGAATGTAGTGCTTTACTAATAGCATATCGTGTGAATTTTTTCCGGAGGTACTCTGGTCCACCTCCATGAACTATCCTATGCATAAAACAGCCAATCTCAAACAGAACTCGCTCACGGACGGGCAACCAATGCAAAGTATTTAAAATTGGGGTGATATGATTTCTCCTACCAGCACTCTTAAGTAACCTTGCTGCAGTGTTCTGAATTAGTTGGAGTCTATGCATGATCTTTTTAGGTAGGCCAAGGTACAAAGCATTACAGTAGTCCAACCAACTGGTAATAGTTGCATGGATCAGAGCAATCTTATCCGAGTCATCATCCAGATAGCAGAAAAGGGCCCGCAGGAGCTTTAGGTGGAGGTGGCATGAACTCACTACTCCACTCACCTGAGTGTCCAGAGTCAATTTGGAATCCAAGATGATGGTTAAGTTAGGATACAACATTTTTGGCATGATAAAACATGTTCTCATAGAAGAGCTGTTCCCAGTTGGCATGCCAGCAAAAAGGAAAATCGATGTTCAGTAAAGAGATATCTGGAACATCTGCTGTGTGTCCAATTCCTGTAAATGTGTTGATGGATCAAATGAATAAAATCAGCATGGCATTAAGTGATCTGATATCATTTTTATTTTTTTATGATTGACAAACAATGGCTTATTACAGCTCGGGTTCAAGTGAGAGCTCAGCAGCTGCTGTCTGTAAGCTCGACCGATCAGGCCTCACATATCTGCCTTTTCTCCATTCAGGCCTTGGCATGGCTGTTTCAACTGGCTTTAGGAGTGTTGACATTGAACTAAAAGCTGTTGGCATCCCCTTTTGTTGGGATGTCACAAAGATTTGGTCTGTTTTTACAATCCATCTGAGAACCAGAGTGCATCTACATCTGCAGTCAAATTGGTAACCATATTATTTCTCCCTTGCTTGCATGGTCCTTAATTACTTCTGTCCTTAATCCTAAAACACTTTTTTAATTACATCCAGCAGTAGCATAACTTCCTATATCAAGTACTACTTAGTCAAATAATTACATCTTCAAACACAAACATTTTTCTAAAATGATATAATTGAAAAGTGGACATTTAGCCTTTCTTTACTAATATTTCGATATCTGTCCACACATTAAAATTAATGAAGCCAAAACGAAATGTTTCTTACAATTTCACTTTTCTAGTAATGTCTGCACAATTGTAGAAATTGCACATTCAACAAAGATTCACTCCCATAACCAGCCCCCACCCCTTAATCTGATTAATGGTAAATGGTTCTTTACCAGTCTGAGCTTAAAGATTTACAATTCCATAGACAAAAATGAAAGGAATTTGTTTCATGTTACAAAATTCCTCATTTAGAGGGAAAAAGGGAAGGGATAACCACCAATTATCCCCATTCCCATTATAATTGTGTGAGAGACAAATTATTGGTTTGTGTTCTCATTAGGACATGACATGCGGTTTAAGTGCAACAATGTTTAGAGATATTTATATATTGTCAGGAGTTAGCTCAAAGGGGATTACCTTGGGAAAAAGGTAGTTCAAACAGCAGGTTTCTTAAAATCTGACTTTATTTTAAAAGGTTGCATGAAAATGACACAAACAAAAACAGAAAATTAATCCTTTTTATCCAGGCACTAACTAAACATTGGCGGTTCCTAATTCACATGTGAATCTCCCAGTCACCCTCAAAACAAAGATAATGCAAATCGTTTCTTTCTTTCACAAAAAGAACTTCACATAAGCAGCTCTCTCAGGTTTTTTGCTTCCTGAGTCCCAGGTCAAGAGCCATCCTTTGCTCTAGTCCTGCTTTATTTATACCACTTGTGGACACAAGTGGACCGCAAAATCTCATCTGGAACCAAGCCTGCCAAGGTGGCTGGTAAAACCCGGACCGGATTGCACCTTAGTTTTCTGCAAATGAACGCATGTGAGGTGAAACATAACGTCCATCAATCACCTCACTTTTCATAATGTCTCATATACCCCCCCCCCCTGCTCAAGCCCCTGCAGGTGAGCAACTGTTCCAACCAGACAATGAACTTGAGAAAGGGCATCTGCATTATTCTGAAGTTACCAAGCTCTATGCGCCACTGTCAAACTTAAATGCTTGAAGAGCCAGAGACCACCTTGTCACACGAATGTGCAACTGCTTCTCCCCTATCTTCGGGTAGTCTATAGGGCTTTACATTTACACGGGTGCCTGGTTCCATAATTATGTCATGCTGTAAAACTGTGATCAGTCTGGGCAAGTGAGAGAAAAAGTCTCTATTTGTACTCACAAACTCTTTAACGTCCTTCTGTTGTACCACTCACAAGGTTTCAGTTATGGGTACCTTAGGTGTCCCAGGGGACATGTCCTTTTGTGGTTTTGGAACTGCCAGTAAAGTCTCTCTGTCCTTCCAAGGTTTCAAGAGATTTGCTCTGGTTTCCTTTTTCTTGGCTGGAAAACTTTGTAGTTTACTTCCCCTACTCTTTCCATAATTTCAAAGGGACCTTGCCACTTTGCTAGGAACAGGTCAACTGTGGGGACTAGTACCAGCACTCTATCACCAGGGTTAAAGGTTTGGGTCTTGGCACCCCAATTATAAACCCTTCTCTGGGCCTCCTGTGCTTGCTCCATATGTTCCCGTACAAGCGACATGACAGCTGTGATTCTATCTTGCATCAGTGAGATATGCTCGATGACGCTTCTATAAGGCAAAAGACTCTCCCTCCCACGTTTCTTTTGCGACATCTAGCAATTCCCTGGGATGTCTACCATACAGTAGTTTAAAAAGGGAATACCATGTAGATGCCTGAGGTACCTCTCGTATGGCAAACATGAGGTATGGCAGCAAAAAATCCAAATTTTTCCCATCTTTGTCCACCAACTTTTTTAACGTTTTCTAGCGTTTTGTTAAATCTCTCCACAAGACTATCAGTTTGGGGGTGGTAGACAAAGGTACGGAGATTACACAATTCTTTAGTGACTCTGCACATAAATGGTGTGCCTTAATCCGTTAACATATCTGTTGGAATACCCACATGACTAAATACCTGGACAAGCTCTTTGGCAATAGTTTTAGCTGAGGTATTACGCAAGGGAATGGCTTCGGGATACCATGTGGCATAGTTCAGTATTACCAGTGTGTTGTGGTGGTCCCGGGCAGACTTTACTACTGGTCCCACCAGATCCATGCCAATTCTTTCAAAAGGCACTTCAATTATTGGTAACGGTACCAGGGGACTGCAAAAATGGGGAGATGGTGCAGAATACTGACATTCTGAACATGACTCACAATTTTCTTTGACATCTGCATGTAATCCAGGCCAAAATAATCTCTGGGTTATTTGCTCCTTTACTCTTTACCCAGATGTCCACCCATTACATGACCATGGGCTAAATCTAATACCATCTGGCGATAGGGTTAGGGAACCACAAGCTGCTCTACCTCCTCCTCCCCTTGCTTCACCTGATACACCAAGTTGTTCTTAGGAGCCATGTAGGGAAAAGACACGCCTACATTAGGTTCAACGGGTTCCCCATCCATCATTTTAATAGTTTCTCTGGCCCTATTGAGTGTGGTGTCTCTTAGTTGTTCCATATAAAAATCATCTTTCCTGACTTCTAAGTCAGGCACCACATTCTGCCCACTCTCGCTATTGGAGTCAGTGATAATTTCTTGTTCAATATCCTCAATCTGGGGGCAGGTTTCCAGCCCCTCCTGCTCCCCAGCAATTACAGAAAAAGCAAAAGGATCTACCCCTTCCTTCGACACACCAACAGTTTCCCTTTCAATTTTGTAATCAAAAGGGTCTGAAGTGAGTTCAGGTATTTCATCAGCAGGGGGAGCTCTGTCCTTCTGACTCCTTTTTTCCCCCCAATAAACTCAAAAAGTGTGGAAAATCTCTCTCCACTACGGCTTCATGAAGCAGTGAGGGTACCACCCCACTGAATGTGTCACCATGCCCCAAGGGGTATCAACATCAACCACAGCAGTCTGGTAGTCACATTTGTCTCCATGTATGCAAATAACCCCAATAGTGCTAGGGTGTAACTTTGCAGGATTTACACAATAACCTTTTTCAAATAAGCATTCTCACATTGCATTGGTTCATCATTTAGGGAACATTTAGCAGCAATATGACCTAATGCATGACAGAGGTAATATTTGATGTGTTCTGTATCCAGTCCTCTAAACGGCCTCAGAGACCTTCCTGACCTATTTGGCCAGTCTCCAGGTCCTGAGCCCATAGTCTCCCTATCTGTAGCCACAGTCGTAGTCACCCCTAGATACATTGGGCTGGGTCACAGATGGGTTCAACAAGTCCTCTGCAGCCGCATATCTTTCCATCAGGTCCACCAGCTGGTTTGAAGACTTAGGGTCCCCATGGTTGACGACTTCCTTAAAGTGGCAGGGAGCACACACAAGTAACTGTCCATGACCTCACGCTCCACAATCTTGGGGCCTAACAAAGTCTCTGACTGCAGTCACTTTTTGGTATGGTGCATCAAGTCAAACATCTGGGAGTGGGGTGCCCACACACTAATGAGTCACAGGGCACCGGGGGGGGGGGGGGGAAATGGCTAATTAGGCCCAATTTTGACATTTTCACTTGGGGGTGTACTCACTTTTGTTGCCAGCGGTTTAGACATTAATGTCTGTGTGTTGAGTTATTTAGAGGGGACAGCAAATTTACGCTGTTATACAAGCTGTACACTCACTACATTGTAGCATGAAAATATATACCGGTAATTAAATATTTACAAAAATGTGAGGGGTGTACACACTTTTGTGAGATACTGTTTATATATATATATATATATATATATATATATATATATATATATATATATTATATATACATGCAGTATATTTGCCTTTCAGTGCAGTTACATGTATTACAGTGTAATATACAGTGGGGATCGAAGGTTTGGGCACCCCAGGTAAAAATTTGTATTAATGTGCATAACAAAGCCAAAGAAAAGATTGAAAAATCTCCAAAAGGCATCAAATTACAGATTAGACATTCTTATAATATGTCAAAAAAAGTTAGATTTTATTTCCATCATTTACACCTTCAGAATGACAGAAAACAAAAAAATGGCGTCTGCAAAAGTTTGGGCACCCTGCAGAATTTATAGCATGCACTGCCCCCTTTGCAAAGCTGAGACCTGCCAGTGTCATGGATTGTTCTCAATCATCATCTGGGAAGACCAGGTGATGTCAATCTCAAAGGTTTTAAATGCCCAGACTCATCTGACCTTGCCCCAACAATCAGCACCATGGGTTCTTCTAAGCAGTTGTCTAGAAAACTGAAACTGAAAATAGTTGATGCTCACAAAGCTGGAGAAGGCTATAAGAAGATAGCAAAGCGTTTTCAGATGTCAATATGCTCTGTTCGGAATGTAATTAAGAAATGGCAGTCATCAGGAACAGTGGAAGTTAAAGCAAGATCTGGAAGACCAAGAAAAATATCAGACAGAACAGCTCGCAGGATTGTGAGAAAAGCAATTCAAAACCCATGTTTGACTGCACGATCCCTCCAGAAAGATCTGGCAGACACTGGAGTTGTGGTACACTATTCCACTATAAAGAGATACTTGTACAAATATGGTCTTCATGGAAGAGTCATCAGAAGAAAACCTCTTCTACGTTTTCACCACAAAAAATCAGTGTTTGAACTTTGCAAATGAACATATAGACAAGCTTGTTGCATTTTGGAAACAAGTTCTGTGGACCGATTAAATTGAACTTTTTGGCCGGAATGAGCAAAGGTACGTTTTGAGAAGAAAGGGCACAAAATTTAATGAAAATAATCTCTGTCCAACTGTTAAGCATGGGGGTGGATCAATCATGCTTTGGGGTTGTATTGCAGCCAGTGGCACAGGGAACATTTCACGAGTAGAAGGAAAAATGGATTCAATAAAATTTCAGCAAATTTTGGATGGTAACTTGATGCCATCTGTGAAAAAGCTGAAGTTAAAGAGAGGGTGGCTTCTACAAATGGATAATGATCCTAAACACACCTCAAAATCCATGGGGGATTACATCAAGAGGCGTAAACTGAAGGTTTTGCCATGGCCTTCACAATCTCCTGACCTCAACATAATTGAAAATCTATGGATAGACCTTAAAAGAGCAGTGCGTGACAGACAGCCCAGAAATCTCAAAGAACTGGAAGACTTTTGTAAGGAAGAATGGGCAAAGATACCTCAAACAAGAATCGAAAGAAAAAGCGTTTACAAGCTGTGATACTTGCCAAAGGGGGCAGTACAAGATATTAACTCTGCAGGGTGCCCAAACTTTTGCAGACGCCATTTTTTTGTTTTCTGTAATTTTGAAAGTGTAAATGATGGAAATAAAATCTAACTTTTGACATATTATAAGAATGTATAATCTGTAATTTGATGCCTTTTGGAGATTTTTCCATCTTTCCTTGGCTTCGTTATGCACATTAATACACATTTTTACCTGGGGTGCCCAAACTTTCGATCCCCACTGTAGATGTCACTGCAGGCAATTTAGGAATGAATGGTCAGTAATAGAATAGATAACACATCCTTTCACTAGAATGTCAATTTTGTCAAAACATGCTTTAATTGCTTCACAATTTTTTTTTTAGTGATGCTCATCCTTTACGTGCACTCGACCATAGTGCTGCAACCAATGCCATTTGCAAGTAACCCATGATAGCAGTATGTCAGTAGCTCAGCTAGGATTAAGTATGTGTTAACTGACACTAATGCCTACTTCCACTACCACTAAAATGTCATGCTTGATGTGTTACTGAGCACACTGGTCTCTTACTTAAAGGGGATTTTTTTACTTACTTAGGACTCTTACTCAGCTGCATCCGGTCCCTCAGTCCTTAAAAACAATAAGCAGTGGTCTTCATATTCATTTGCCTGCTGGTAAATGTGAGATCTTAAGTTGTCCAGTTACCAATTTATTAAAAACCTATGTTTTTAGACAGATTTCAGCCTGCTAAATGGTGCAAGCAATAGTTTATATATTTTTTGGAACTGTAGAAGCTTACAAGAGTCTGATTCACGTAAGCCAAATTTATTAGGCCTGATTTACACTAGTGTGATGCGATTTTAATCTGATTTCAAGTACAATTATGTAGTGCAACTTCTTTGCGATTTTAAGCATGTGCATTCTTTTCATAATTTTATGGCTGTGTGATTTTATACTACTATTACTGCTACTGCTACTTCTACTACTTTTTTGAGGGACCAAGAATTTGTCTGGGAGGAGATTTGTGTGTTAAAAAAAACTAAATTGCTTTTCAAATCACATAAGAATCGCATGTACATGAGTTTTCTGCATGTTTCCGTTGACATCTATCACGCCAAATTTGCACATGAATATGCTTTGATCTAAACCATTCCACTGTAGCTCTGGCTGTATGCTTAGGTTCGTTGTCCTGCTGGAAGGTGAACTTCCACCCCAGTCTCAAGTCTTTTACAGACTTTTAGAGGTTTTCTTCTAAGATTGCCCTCTATTTGGCTCCATCCATCTTTCTGTCCCTGCTGAAGAAAGGCATCCCACAACATGATCTTGCCACCACCATGTTCCACGGTGGGGATGGTGTGTATAGGGGGATGTGCAGTATTCGTTTTTCGCCACACACATCGTTTTGCTTTTAGGCCAACAAGTTTTGTTTTGGTCTCATCTGACCAGAGCACGTTCTTCCATGTTTGCTGTGTCCACTAGATGGCTTCTCGCAAACTGCAAATGGGACTTCTTATGGCTTTTTTTCAACAATGGCTTTCTTCTTGCCACTCTTCCACAAAGGCCAGATTTGTGGAGTGCACAACTGATAGTAGTCTTGTGGACACATTCTCCCACCTGAGCTATGGCTAGCTGCAGCTCCTCCAGAGTTACCATGGGCCTCTGGGCTGCTTCTCTGATGAATGCTCTCCTTGCCCGGGGTGTCAGTTTAGGTGGACAGCCATGTCTTTGTAGGTTTTTAGTTGTGTCATACTCTTTCTGTTTTTGGATGATGGATTGAACAGTGCTCAGTGAGATATTCAAAGCTTGGGATATTTGTTTAAAACCTAACTCTGCTTTAAACTTCTCCACAACCTGACCTGTCTGGTGTGTTTTTTGACCTTCACGATGCTGTTTGTTCACTAAGGTTCTCTAACAAACCTCTGGGGGCTTCACAGAACATCTTTATTTATACTGAGATTAAATTACACACAGGTGGACTTTTTTTTAATAATTAGGTGACTTCTGAAGGCAATCGATTCCACTGGATTTTGATAAGGAGAATCAGATTAAAGGGTTTTGAATACAAATGCAGGCCACACTTTTCAGATATTTATTTGTAAAACATTTTAAAAAACATTTATCATTTTCCTTCCACTTTACAATTATGTGCCACTTTGTGTTGATCTATGACTTAAAATCCCAATAAAATACATTTGCGTTTTTGATTGTAACAAATTGTGGAATGTGGTGTCAATACTTTTTCAAGGCACTGTATAATTTCTGTTATTGTGTAGCAAGTGTTCCCTTTACATAGGAAAGAAAGGATCCCTTTACAACACTTTCATCTTTACGACACTTGTAGAATGTTAGTAATGTTAGTCAGGAATATGTTGGCGGCATCCAGTAGTCCAGATATTTCAAAATTTGTGCTTCACATTGAGACATCAGGCCTTGTATAGAATGCCTAAGCTTGACTTTTGCTTAATCTGGGAGTGACTATGCTGGCTATAAACATAACTTTGTTGAAACCACTAGTCTATAGATTGACAAAAATATTACCTTAGACCGGCCATACACGGTTCGAATCTCAGCCACTTCAGGAGGAATCGGCTGAGATTTGAGCCATTAATGGGCAGGCTGAGTGTACCAAGCTGATCGATTGATCAATTTGGGTAGAACCAGACTGCCACTAGCAATAATCACTGTCTTCTTCCGGCAGGGACTGCTTTCCCTGCCCGTCCCCGCTGGGAGAAGACAATGTCTTGGCAGGAGAGATTCCACTGTCAGCACTGTCTCTGCTGATGGGAGAATCATGCAAATTTCATTCCTGCATCATGTGAAGTAATATGCACCATCTATGGCCAACCTTACAGTACAGGTGAAACAAAAAACTTCTGAGCTTCTTACCATCTTAGCTTTGTAGTCTAATCTAGTGACTCTAGGGAATAGAGAGAGTTTGATTGTGTAAAAAAATAAATACAAATCCTGTAGCTGCAAAAAGTAGGCCTAATGCCGTGTACACATGATCGGAATTTCCGATGGAAAAAGTCCAGCAGACTTTTTCCATTGGATATTCCGATCATGTGTAGTCCCATAGGAGTTTTTTTATCGGAAATTCTGAGGAATTCCATCGGAGTTTAGATATTGAACATGTTCTATTTTTCTCTGATGGAATTCTGTCGGAATTCCGATGTGATTTTGGCCGGGCAAAAGCCAGATCGCGTGTATGCGGCATAAGAGTTTTCCTTTTTTTATTTGAAATAACTTTGTCAGATAATGTGGAAGTGCCCACTGTCTGTATATAAATGGACTGTGTAACTATACTTCATACCTGAAGCAGATGATCCACAAATGCGGTTACTTTTAAATGCAAGTAGCTTTGCCAAGTGTCTGAGTGAAGACAGTGGTTGCACATAATTGGTCCGTAATTGTGTTTTTCAAAAGTTAACAAAGGAAACGTTTTAACCTGCTGGGTGGTCTTCTACATGAACAGTCCACTGCATAGGTTAAAACAGTATTTAAAAAAAAAAAAAAAAAAAAAGAGTTAAGTGGTTCTGGATGTGCAGTCTGGTTAGAGAAAAATATCTAAACATGATTGAAAATGTGATAAGTGCAAAGAACACACTGACTGAAACATCTCTAAGAAGACAAATTAGAATCTGCTGTGCAAGAAATATACACAAAAATTTGATTTTACTGCAATTTGTCAAATGTTTTGATTATTAGATTATTATATATTAAATATATAAAATATTGTATATATTTTATGCTATTAAGGTTTTGTTAAGTTATTTTCAGTAGCATTTAATGTACTAAATATATAGTATATTGTTTGATAACTAGCACAGGAAATTTGTATTTCTTCTGATTTATATTCTGATTGATTGTGATTTATAAATCTGAAGGTATAAATAAAGTGCATCCACTACCTAACACAACCAATCAGGACACAAAGAAGTTGAAAATATTCCAGTCCAATGTCATATCTACTTTTTTTCCTTTTGAATGTTTACATGAAGTTTTCTAAATAGATTATTAAGTGTACAAATTGTGCCTTTATTCAGATGTTTAGATAAATGGTAGTAGTTGCAGTGAAGGAACATAAGAGTCTGGCCAGACACTGGTAAATGTTGTTGATCATGTGATATATACTCCATGTATTAAAAAAAAATACTGAATGATGTGCCATCAATGTTTTGCCCTTTTTTTTTAAAGCACAATAAAAAATTAGATTCCTATGTGTAGTCAGCTTTTTGGAGAGGCTAGATGTGGTAACTGCCATTGCTGACTTGTTTTTGAAGGTTCATGCTGCATTGTGATCTTGGCTTCACTACTGCCACACATGTTTTTTCTTGGCCAGTGAAGGAAAGATAAGGATGACAGCTCTGGAGTTGGCACCTTTAAAAACAATAAATATTCTCTGTAATGTAAATATAAGTGCAGCGCTTTCACAAAAACACACAGAATAAAGTCCTTTTCAGTAAATCATTAAATGTTCAGAGTTGTGGATCCATTCATTGCAATTTCTACATACAAAGGGGTGCTGTAAGGCTTCAGAGAGGACTGAGGGTATAGTGGGGTTGGAGATCCCAGCTGATGAGGGGCAAAGGGAGGTCCGCTTTGTTCTTTGGTGTGGGTCTTTGAGGTACGCTTGCCAACGAACTGCATGGCAGGTCGACATATGTCTGGTCAAGCATGTGGTGCCCAAGACGGTGATATTTTGGCCACGCGAGATACGCTTGAGACATATGTTGCAAATAGCAGTGGTGCGATCTGATGCACTCGTCTCAAAAAAGGCCCACACCAAAGAACTTTTGGAATAACGCTGAGAGACAGCAGCGCCCTGCACATGCGTAGCTCTGCGTTGTGATGAAGTCGGTGTGCTTCCCTTAAGCTGGCCCCTGGAGGGCATCCTGCCTCGTTGGAGATGTGCCTGTGCCTCCTCCTTCTCCTCCTCCTCCTCTCTCCTATCAGGCAGCCACGTAGAGTCAGTGACCCCATAATCCCCTCCCTCCTCATCACTGTAGAAAACCTGGCAGTATGCTGCAGCTGGGGGGAATATGACTGCCAGATTGCTGTCCTTCTTGGGCACCCCCTCTCTCTGGGCTCACGGTACTGCCTTCCTCTATCTGTGTACCATCATCGGAGCCTTCAAAATGCTGCGCATCCTCATGCAGCATGTACCCAACACTGTGGTCAAACAGTTTGGGGGACTCCTCAGGAGGACATGGTGGGGCTAGGGAAGGAGTGAGTGATGCCATTGAGCAGAGGGAAGAGGATACCTTGGCAGCTACTTTTCCAGACCAAGTACCCTGAGCCTGGGTGAGAGAGGATGAGGAGGATGAGGACGGCTTGGTCATCCACTTTACCAAGTCTTCGGCATGTTGCGGCTCAACACGGCCAGCTGCCGAAAACAAGGACGAGCGTGTCCAACGACCACATGCTGATGAGGATGCACTGTGTCCACGACCAGCACTGTTGCCTCTAGACGCAGAGCCTGCTTGCCCTCGTGACTCTCTGCCTCTCCTTGTTGTCCTTCCAGACATACTAATGGCCTGCAGAGGACAAAGGCAGTACACACACCTCGTAGCTTTAGGTGCAAACTGCAGAGGACACGGGCAGTACACACCAAGTAGCTTTAGGTGCAAACTACAATGGACACATGCAATACACACCAAGTATCTTTAGGTGCAAACTACAGAGGACACGGACAATATGCACCAAGTAGCTTTAGGTACAAACTACAGAGGACACGGCCAGTACACACCAAGTAGCTTTATATGCAAACTACAGAGGACACGGCCAGTACACACCAAGTAGCTTTAGGTGCAAACTACAGAGGACACGTGCAGTACACACCAAGTAGCTTTAGGTGCAAACTACAGAGGACACAGGCAATACACCATGTGAGAATACTGCAGCTAGCACAATCAACTGCCTTCCAGTAAATTAAGAAGAACTGATCTAGCTAAACTATACAGTGTATAAATATATGTACAACACCTGGGATGTATATATATCCTCTACACACTGTAACTTTAACTGACTAGCCTGCCTGCTCTATCTACCTAGAAAAAAAGACACTCTCTCTCTCTCTCTTAGACAGATCTCTAACCACCGCCGCAACACACTACACAAGGCCGACCTGCAGGCGTCCTTTTATAGTGTGGGGCGTGTACTAAACCTTCTGAGCCATAATTGGCCAAAGCCACCCTGGCTTTGGCCAATTATGGCTCTCCGTTTTTTGCACGCTGTGATGCTTGGCCAATCATCAGCCAGCAATGCTGAAGTGAATTTTGGGCCGTGACGCGCCACTCGAATTTGGCGCTAACGGCCCGTAACGTTCGTATTTTGACGAACAATCGAACATACGATGTTCGAGTCGAACATGGGTTCGACTCAAACACGAAGCTCATCCCTAGTGACAAATCACAAGGTATGAAATGAGGGGGGAACTAATGCGCAAACCACACTCTAAGGAACCACTTTCTAACGTGGATAAATATGAAAAAGCAGCCGCCACAACCATAAAAGTGTTCACACACCAATCAAAATGTAAAAGTGGGGGATGTTGAGACGCTTGCTATTAAGAATATAATATCAAATTAACTAAAGTGCTAAGTGCAATCAATTTTGCAATACTCAAGTGCATGTGATTAATGCACACAATAATGAATGAATAAATAATTTGTGAACGAATCCAAAATATAGATATGGTGAAATCCTAAAATCTGAACAAATAATTAATTCAATAAATATCTTTCTTCATGCAAAACAATTCAACCATGCAAAATAAATAGTGCACGTGTAGCAATCCAATTGTGCAGTTCAAGAAAAAAATACATAAAAATAAAGTTAATCCACAGACTACTAACAGCGGCAGGTGTCCGCTGATAGAATAAATAAGAAATAAATGTCTAATGGAGAAAATAATAAATAGATTAACCACTTGAGATCCGCGCTATAGACGAAATACGTCCGCAGCGCGGCTCTCAAGTGCCCGTTTAAAAACGGCCTTTATGTTCATTACCCGCGCGCGCCACTGGGTGGCGCGCGGCGGGTAAAAACTGTCCCGACGCATCGCCGAAGACCCGATGCGTGTACCTGGCGGCCGCGATGTCCGCAGGGTACACGCGATCGTCGGTGACACGGCAGGTGACAGCAGGGACGTGGAGCTCTGTGTGTAAACACAGAGCTCCACGTGCTGTCAGAGGAGAGGAGACCGATCTGTGTCTCTTGTACATAGAGACACAGCATAGGTCCCCTCCCCCAGTCACCCCTCTCCCCCCACACAGTTATAACACACCCAGGCTACACATTTAACCCCTTCCTCACCCCCTAGTGTTAACCCCTTCACTGCCAGTCACATTTATACAGTAATTCGTGCATTTTTATAGCACTGATCGCTGTATAAATGTGAATGGTGCCAAATTTGTGTCAAAAGTGTCCGATACATCCGCCGCAATATCCCAGTCCCAATAAAAAAAAAATAATAGTAAAAAAAAAAATAATAAAAAAAATCATAATTCTGTTCCCCATTTTGTAGGCGCTATAACTTTTGCGCAAACCAGTCGCTTATTGCGATTTTTTATTTTTTTTTTACAAAAATACGTCGAAAAATACGTATCGGCCTTAACTGAGAAAAAAAATAGTTTTTTAAAAAAAAAATGGGATATTTATTATAGCAACAAGTAAAAAAAATATATATTTTTTTTAAATTGTTGCTCTTTTTTTGTTTATAGCGCAAAAAATAAAAACCGCAGAGGTGATCAAATACCACCAAAAGAAAGCTCTATTTGTGGGGAAAAAAGGACGCCAATTTTGTTTGGGAGCCACGTCGCACGACCGCGCAATTGTCAGTTAAAGCGACGCAGTGCCGGACGCTGAGATTTCGCCTGGGAACGAAGGGGGTTTATGTGCCCAGTAAGCAAGTGGTTAAATAATCTGAATGATGATTCATGCAATCAGCAATATAAAATTCTCATCATGCAAACCAATTTCTTCATGCAAAATAAATAAGTGCAAATGTGAGTGTGCACAATCAGTACAAAGTCCAATATCATGCAGGCTATTCCATTATCCACAATAATTGCTAAATGTATGGTGCTTCAATCCAATCCACAGCAATTTCCAATTGCAGAGTGATCCAATCCGTGTGACCCTGTTTCCCCCAGCCTCTCACCTCAGCTGGCTTGCAAATAAGCCTCTTTAGATCTCCAATGGCAATGGCTCCTGCATAACAGTGCAACCTTTAATATGCCTCTCTATATCCACACCAACAGTGGCTCCTGAATAGCAGCGCTGCAGTTCTACAATGGGCGGATGGCTCTCAATGCAAGTAAAAACAGAGGGGACTCTATAGTGTAAAAACGTAGTATAAAGTTTAATAAAAAAGGTAAATACACTTACAATGTATCAGATGCAACATGAACGTGTAGCAATAATCTCTCCACTCTCGGCCGCGAGCGGGGATGACGTCACCAATGACTCTCCTCCCTTACGCGTTACGTGGCTGTCACAGTGGAGAGATTATTGCTACACGTTCATGTTGCGGCTGATACATTTGTTAGTGTATTTACCTTTTTTATTAAACTAGGTCTCCAGTGACAAATACAATTTAGTGTCCTTTTTTTCATTGTACTGTAATTTATACAGTCCATTTTAAATAAATTGAAGTGAGTACATTGTACTTGGGAAAGTACAATATGTTTTATGTAGTTTTGAAGATATGCCCTTGCAAAATCCTCTGTTTTTTGAACTGATCTGCATAATTGTGAATCCATATTTTTACATATGTTATAAAACATGTCTTGGTATTTATAACAGTCTTTAATTTTATATGATTATTTATTGAGACAGAGCACTTTGTGCTGGCATGTTTCTATTAGCAGCAAGCCATTCTTTCTCAAATGTTTGTTTCAGCACCATAGAAATCCCCTTTAGTCATACACCTAGTAAAATCATTCTGCTTAACTACACTCAACCCAGACAGGCAGATAACATCATTGTGTAAGCTGGCAGAAGATCATTTGTCTAGGTTTAAAAAATACTTCCAAATATTTATTTCTAAAGGTTCTCTGTCACATATTCACGTTACCCTTTGCTGTCAGAATTTACAGAATGAATGAAGAGATTCAGGACTCCATGCTAGTGTGAGGCCTCGTACACACGACCGAGGAACTCGTTGTAAATGAAACATCGTTTTCCTCGACGAGTTCCTTGTCAGGCATGTGGAGAAACTTGACAAGCTTTCTTTGCATACACACTGTCAAGACCAAATCTCCTCATTCTCAAACGCGGTGACGTACAACACATACGACGGCAGGGGAAGTTCGATTCCACTGGCACAACCCTTGGTGCTGCTTTTGCTAATCTCATGTTACTGCGTGTTAAGTAAAAGTTTGGTAAGAGATGATTTGCACTTTTCAGTCTGTTACAGCGTGACAAATGTGTTATCTCCATTACAAACGCTACTTTTACCGAAGGTGTGCTCCCGTCTCATACTTTATTTTGAGCATGCACGGGTTTCTAAGCATACACAGGAACGTGTTTCCTGTCGAAAACCAGCCCGACGAGGAACACGACAAGGAAATTGAGACTCCCGTCGAGGAAAAAGAGAACTTGTTCTCTTTTTTTCTCGTCGAGTTCCTCGACAGTTTTCTCGTTGAAAAGCATACACATGACCGTTTTCCTCTGCGAAAAAGCTCTGCCACCAAGTTTCTTGATGGATTCTTTTGAGGAAAACGGTCGTGTGTACGAGGCCTTAATGTCTAGAGAGCTACAGTATGTCAGTTGATTATTGAAGATCAGTGTATTTAAAATGGATGTACAACCAAAATCTGAGTTCTGGTATGTTTGGCATCATAGTTTATAGTATACAGTTTTTTTTTTACAAAATATATATTTTTTTTTATCTGTCACAATTTTTTTACCCAGAGATTCTGTAAATAGCAGCACTTCCAAGAACATGAGCTCCTTCAATTGGCTGTGGGGCTGCCTATCAAGTCTTATTGGGCTGCCAATAAAGTCCATCAGATAGGAAGTCCAGCAGCTAATTAAATAAGCTCACATCGCTGACAAAGCTGCTGCTAATTGCAAGGACTTGGCAATCTCCATTGGAAAAACGTTGCTTCACAAAAATTGATTGGCCTAAGTAAACCATATACAGTAAAGCATAATGCCAACACATATTGTAAAGGTCGATTTGGGGTTTACATACACTTTAATGTAATAGACTCAGGTACTTGTGATAATCAGTTGGTATCTGGAGTAATTATAAGCAGGGTTTTTATTTAGACTCTGGTGCTGGCCCCTTGGCCCGTCACTTAAAACTATCACTTTTAAAGATAAAAAGGTTTCTCACAGAACCTTCCCTGCCCTGAGACTGGACCAGGAGGGGGGGCAGTGTGTTATTGGCGCCCGCTTCTGTGATCCTCACCTCTTGCCTGAAGGGGAGGAGCCAAGCTGTGCTTTTTACAAAGTAAGCATATGGAAGGTGGTGGGGCACTGATAGAGTAGTTGGCAGGCAGTGGAAGAGGAGGTGCAAAGCTCAGAGCTGAGAAGCAGCCAAACCCTGAGCTCTCTGCATAGTACTCTGAACCCTGAGCTCTGTGTGTGTGGTACAATCCTGAACTCTAAGCACAGCACAATCCTGAGTTTGTACTGTAGCACAATCCTAAACGCTGAACCCTGAGATCTGTGCATAGTGCAGTTCTAAACTCTGTGCATTGCACTATACTGCCCTCTAAACTATCTGCATAGCGCAGTCCTGAACTCAGTACAATCCTGATGCCTGAACTCTGTGCATAGCGCAGTCTCAAACTCTGAAGAGAGAAGAAAAGATCAGAGCTATCTAAGCGCAGCAGTGCTAAAACGGTTATTACAAGTATAAATGAAGCAGCTCACAGTGTTGCAGATACATCAACGCATGTGGCAAAGTTGCAGTTCATCCACTCGAAGGGAAGACATGCTGCGGTGTTGGTGTGGGCAGCCGTTGGTTTCAGTGGTTCTGGTGGCTCCCAGCACCTGGACACTAGGGTACACACAGAGCTGGCCGCTGATGCCCCACCGGGGTCAGGGGGGAGCGAGCAGTGCATGCCTTTGGAGCATGTGTGCTCCTTCATCAGGCCCAGTCTTAAACTCTGAACTCTTTGCATAGCGCAATCCTGAAACCTGAGCTCTGAACGTAGTACAGTACAGAACCATGCACCATGTGTGTAATGCACTCACCCCTGAACCCTGCACACTGTGTGTAATGCACTCCTGTACGCTGCACACTGTACCTAATGCACTCCTGTACACTTCACACTGTATCTAATGCATTCCTGAAGCCTGCACCTTGTGCATAACACACTCCTGGACTCTGCAACCTGTGCATAAAACACTCCTGAACCCTGCATCCTGTGTGTAACACACTCCTGAACCTTGCACCCTGTGCATTACGCAATCCTGGACCTGGTGCTGAATGTAATCCTGAACCCCGCACCCCATGCGTAACACAAAAAGCCCTAAATATAAATAACAAGTATAAGAGGTTTTCAGAATTAAGATGTTAAGGAACAGTCTGTGGTAGCTAAAAAGCAAAAACCCAGCCACGGAAATCTTTATACTTATGCAGCGGGGAGGGGAAATCAATATTGATTAGCTGTGAAAATCCAACCCAATGTTCCCATGTTTGATGCTGCTTTTTCTGTTACTGAATTAAAAGCTCTTTGCTTCTTTTAACCTAGAATGGCCTTTCCTTAAACATCTAATAAATAATTCTGTATTGTCGCTACAATGTTATATAAACAAAGAGATCTTACTATATTTGTCAACTGCAATTTATGCCCATTCGGTTTTAGGTGATTATGTCAAGACATGATCTGCTTCTGCATTTCAGTTCTCAGGCTACAATCATCTCTTTAGGGTATTGTCACAAGCCGTATCTTGCTTACCAACGTCCTGGTATTTCTAACTGGAACTAAATAAATAAAGTACTATACTTACAGCATACATAACTCATTTACTAATACAGAACAGTGATTAATGGGGCACACTAAATTACATCTATGTAAAGGGAATCCACAATTTTAGTCACTATGCATGCTCTAACTACTAAGTACTAGAACAGTAGGATTATCACAGCTCAATTGGCGCTTCAGCAAACTGGGTGTAGTTGTGGGTTAAATCTGGATGTAGATTGACTTAATAAAAGGAATAATTGATCTTGATATCAGGCCCTAAAGCAAAACTATAGGCAAAACTTTTTTTTTCCATTTTGGATAGAGTAGGGGAGAGTTATAACCCCTGTCAGGTTCTTTTTTTGCCATCTGTGTCCCATTGCAGAGATTTACCTTGACTTCCTTTGCCAAACAGGAAGTTAGAGAAAATCCCTGAAAATTAAGGAAATTCCTTGGAGACCCCTAGTTCACTAGAACTAGTGTCCCAATTGGAGGATTTACCCTCTATTACTTTCACTTTCAATAATAATGGTAAACATGACCAATAGCGAGGGGTAATCTCCTTAACAGGAGCACAGACATCAATAAAAACTGAAGGGAATTCTAATCCCTCTCGACTCCAAAAAAAAAATCTTTTTTTTTGTTGCTTTTAGTTATACTTTAATGTATCATACATCTGCATCACTACCCCGGTAGAAGCCCCTTCAGTTAGTCAGTTCTTTCCCAGAGTTAGTGCAGAGGCAGCTAGACATTCTCTGGCTCAAAAAAAGTCCAGAAGAACTTTTATGCCCTTTATTTCTAAAGAAACTTGGATGGGTTGAGGGGAAGCATGGGATACCACAGGAGAACTGCATAACAAGAGGACACTTCTTATTTTCCTAAACAATCTCTGTACACAAGGGCAGTAGAGGTAGCTGAAGTCACGTTCTCATAAGGGCCACCACTGACTGAACAATTAAAAGAGCCTTCTGAAAAAAGGAGAAACTGTACATATTCACAAGGGCTTTGAGTTCAGGTCAGTACCCACAATGCCAGAGAATCACTGACTGCTTATTTACGATATCCACTCTTCAATGAGAGAGAAACAAGGTTCACAATGCCACAGGACTGCTGGACATCTCCTTCCAACTTCCACTGAGCACTTTTCAGCGAGCTCTCCAGACCAACATCCCAGACGAAACCCCTTCAAATAGGTCTCCCAGCTATGGTACAGTTGGGACCTTGTCAAGCATATGGCAGTGTTCCAGTCAACTTCCCCTATGGGACAGAGCCCCCTCAGGCTAGGGACCCCTCCTGCAGGACTGGACCCAGGACCAACTAAATTTATTTTATGGGCTTTCCAGCCACCTACTGGGCACACCTCCCCAGGGATTGGCTGGTTCCTGTAAATTTTCAGACTACCCTTCTGCCTTTCCTCCCACTGTGATTCCAGAACCCTCTAGAATGGGAAATAACCAGACCAGCAGTCTATGAAACCCTAAGCAAGCATTAAGCAATCAACAACTGCTCCAAAGGAACCAGACTAAATGTATCTACCATCCTATAGTGCTACACATCATTAGATAGGTACTTTTCCTCGTTCTATTAATATGACTATCCTCCTTACTCACTGGACATATATACTGTACCTCTAAAAAGATTTTTGGATATATTTTGCAGTAGAACACCAAGTATGTCCTACCCAAATTCATATTAGTTTAGTTAAAACCCCTATCACATTGTTATTTAATTGTTTGTGTCCTTTTTGGGAAGATGTCCCTTCACTCCTAGCTCCAGAGACGTGACAGGAAATAAGCAAAAATCCCTACAAATTGAGGGCATTTTACTTGAAAAATAATAACATAAAAAGGTGTCTACACTGGAAAATATCTCCTTACATCTTGTTCTGGGCAATAGCTGTAAACCTTTGGAGTTACTATTCCTGTCTCAATCCCAGCAGGGTAACAGGCAGCAATTAACACTTGACAGAGGTTCTAGCCATTCCCTACACTTTCTAAAAAAAATAATGTTAGGACCAGGGGTATTTTTATGAAAGCAGTGGGCCTGTGTTCAAGACCATACTTTGGGTCTTTTTGCCAGAGAAAAACAAAGTATGGTGCATGCAGTGCACTGTGGCAAAAATTGGGTGTGGTTTTCTGTAACTTTCGGTGGCCTTAGTAGTACCTGATGATTACATAGTAAAATAAAGATGCCCGGCACTTGTGGGGTTAATTGCCTTGTCAGAGCATTTGGTGTACTAACAGGGTTTTCAACACCCCCCCCCCCCCCCACAAACACACACACACAACTTTTTTCACTGAAAAAAACCCTCATAGAGTGAGAATTGATATTATAAAAAAGTAATCTGCTTGACCTTACACTGAAGAAGTAGTAACACTGTGACAAAATGTGAGCGTGACTAGTATTATGAAAGACTTAAGAAGCCCTAGGACTGAGCAAAAAGTCCAATGGCGCACCAAGCTTGCCATGGCATATAGTGGTCAAGGTCAGGTTGCACCTAGCAGTGAGAGTAGCTTAAAGGGGAATGATTAAACAGACCCTAAGCCTAGTCCCTGTGTACACTCTACACATATGCAACAGTCCTTGTACCCACAAAATACTCCTCATTACTGTACCACAACTGACAGTCTCACAGACACACATAAACCTCAGGACCAAGGATCATTTAAAAAAATAAAAACTTTAATTTTACATTTTCTACATATGCACACAAAAAGATATCATTCTGCCTGACCAGCAATATGAACACTTTGGTCATAACTATGTAACATATAACATATGCAGCAGTAAAGAATGGTGACTTGGATGGAAGAGTCCTCGTTGCTGGGACATTGCATTCTGACAACAGGTCTCCTCCGCTGTCAGATTACTCTGATCAGCAGCTGCAGTCGATGGTCAACAAAAGTTTTCCAACATTCCCATTCAACAGAAATTGATCGTTAGTTTGGCTTTTGTCGAGCGGAATTGGCCAGAGATGGACCACAATTTGTCCTGTTTCTGCTGTAGAAGGTGCTATTGATTTTTTAGGTCCCATGATATTTGCATAAATGTGTATCAAAACAATATTTTTGCGGACACAAACACAGCAAAACGTACAAAATTCCTGCTGAATTCCCACTGCAGCCTTGTTCACATGGGGGCGTACTAAGGCGCACACCCATGTAAGGCCGTGTTTGTCCTCATGGCGATGCACAGGTGTTCTGTGCTTCCCTATGCAGGCAGTTCCATTCACATCAATTGGGATGCAGTGGCTACACAGACACTACTATTGCTCCCAGTTTGACATCCGTGTGGGGGTGGGTGCATGGCTCCAAACGCAGACAGTGTGAGTTCTGGGACATGCACTTGCACCCACACATGTGTCAAATTGCAGCTGTTGCGACCCTATTGACATCAGTGCGACTGCCTGCATGGGGATGCACAAAACACCTCTGTTTCCCCGTGCAAGTAAACATTATGTTTATTTAATTATTTTTTATACATTTTTTTACTGTTATTTTGATTTTTTTTTGGGGGGGGGGGGGGGTCGGCTTTGGTCAAACATCAGAGGTCTCAGTCCTCATTTCCTTTCTCTGCAGCTTCAGCTACACTGCAGATGAATGAATAGAAGTCTTGAACAGAGGTTTCCTATTTTGTTAAAGCTGATTGAAATAAAGCTAACAGATCCCGAAATGCACACTAAATGCCATGGATTGACTAATCTTCTCCAGCTCTGCCAGCTGTCAGAATACCTGAATAGCACCTGCATCTGAATGGATATAGACTCTGTTTCGACCACAGTTTTCCACCCGGCTCCTTCAATTTTGCAATTGGAGGATGTTAGGTGGAGTGGTGCTAATTGGGCCACCCCTTGACTCGATTTTGAACAATTTATTGGAAATTAACAGAATTCACTCATGCCGAATACACACGATCGAAAATTTCCGACAAGAAAAGTCCTATGTGAGCTTCTGGTCGGAAATTCCGACGATGTGTATGCTCTATCGGACTTTTTTTCAATGGAGGCAAAAAAAGTTATAAAGAAAACTATTTTAGAAGAGTGGAGAAGGTTCGGACCCTCTGTTAGGTTTTTATTTCTGTGCCCCCTTTAGGGAATTTTTTTTCTTCACTGTTCATCCTGCCAACACAAATAAAATATTTTGGCTGAAGTCAGGCTTCAACATTCCATTTTTATCTGTCAGGACACACTGCTGACTTCAAAAATACCTGTATCAGCTGTGAAGATACAAATAAACTGGAACATTTAAGGAGCGTTATACTGAGTCATAAATGTAAACATATAGAGGGGAATTTATCAAAACTGGAGCAGACAGGCACTGGAGTCGCTCTTCGTGGCAACAAATCAGCTTCTAGCTATTATTTTTAAAGCTTAACTGAATAGGCTGAAGATAGAATCTGATTGGTAACTATGCACAGCCAATCTTTCTCTGCTGCAGATTGGATAGGGAAAGGAGCAGCAACACAAAATGATCTAAAATCTCTATCAGCTCTCTTTGCGATGCTTCTCACCCCCCATCTCTGAGCTCTGCTGTACAGGGTCTGCATGAGAATGATACCAAGTCAAAAATTAGGCACCTAAACTGCTAGTACGGTAGTTACAAAAATACATGTAAGAATGTATTAATGACTACAGAGCTGCATTCATTTGTGTCTTTTATATCTAACTTGAGTTTAGCTTTAGGCTAACATTAGGAGATAGGTTTATTATCTTAATGCATTCTGTGTATTAAGATAAAATGCCTTCTGTGTGCAGCAGCCCATCTCAGCCCCCTTAAAACTTACCGGAGCCCCTGCTCTATCCAGCGATATTGTAGGAGTGTCTCGGCTGCCCAGAATTCCCTTCCTTATTGGCTGAGACAGCAACATGGCGCCATTGGCTCCCACTGCTGTCAATCAAAGTCAGTCAGCCAATGGGGAGGAAAAGGGGGTGGGGCCAGGTCATGGCTGAATGTCTGAATAGACACACAGAGATGTGGCTTGTCTCAGGTTCCCCCATAGGAAGCTGCTTGCTATGGGGGCAGTCAACAGGAGGGAGGGGCCAGGAGCACCTAAGAGGGACCAGAGAAGAGGAGGATCTGCGCTGCTCTGTGCAAATCCACTGCACAGGGCAGGTAAGTATGACATGTTTGCTATTTTTAACTGAAAAAAATTTACTTTAGTATAACTTTAAGACATTTGTTTTACGGGTTAAGCTTTAGGTGTTCAAGACAAAGCTATGGAGTCGTTCCCCCCATTATATCAACTTGCTGCAGCCATTGCACATACCCAGTGCTTTTGGGTATGTGGTAGTATGTATCCTCCTCTCAGGATTCAGTGCTTGGACCAAAGTGGCCAATCACTAGGTTGTTACGGCTAGCATAGTGAAAGTGGCTCTAAAGGCAGAAGGTTTTTTATCTTAATGCAACAACCATCAGTGTGCAGCAGCCTCCCTCTGCCTCCTAATATATACCTGAGCCTCATCATGATCCAGCAATGTGCATGAGTCCTTCGGCTGTCCGGGACTCTCCCTCCTGATTGGCTGAGACACAGCAGTGGCAGCATTGGCTCAAACTTCTGTCAGTCAAAGTCAGTCAGTCAATCAGGAGAGAGAGGGGATGGGGCCAAGCTGCGACTCCATGTCTGAATGGACACACAGAGCTGCAGCTTGGCTCAGGTGCTCCCGTAGTAAGCAGCTTGCTGTGGGGGCACTTAACAGGAGGGAGAACCCAGCAGCGCTGGCGAGGGACCCAAGAAGAGAAGGATCTGGGCTGCTCTGTGCAAAACCACTGCACAGAGCAGATAAGCATACATGTTTGCTATTTTTAAAGAAAAAAAAACGAGACTTTAGTATCACTTACTTTGGGAAGTGATACTAAAGTGGCTGAGCAGAGTAACGAGACCAGGAGCGCCTCGACGTACATTTTGTCATGATGACGTTGTCAGGAAGCACTTCCTGACAAAGTCATCACAACGAAACGTACGTCAAGGCGCTCCTGGTCACGTTACTCTGCTCAGCCACTTCCGGTTTCGGCACTCTGAGGCGGTGGAATGCACGCTACATCCACACTAGTGAGACCTAGTGCAGCGAACACTCCACAGCAGATCTGGCTTTAATCTCGCTTGATACCTCAGTACCAAAGCTCAGGCACATTTAAAAGTAAGCGGCCATTTGGCCTATGTTTTATATTTAATTATTTTATTCAATCACGGAATCACACTATGGTCCGTTTTTTCTTCAATTTCTCCTGACAATCATTTTGGTGGAGTCCATTCCTTGGCTAGTCCCTCTAGGTACCAGTACAGACCTTACAGATACACGGTACTAAAGCCCCACATGACCTTTCTATAAAAGAGAGGTCTTGATGGTCTGGTAAGTAGGCACTTACCTTCATTTTCCCACCGGGTGTCTATAGCTCTCCATTGGTTGCAGTGGTGACGGTGTTAAGCATCAAGGATTTTAATTTATGCTTGGACTATTGTTTACTGCTGGTCGATTATTGCTGCACTTTGGACTTATATTTGCACATCTTTTTGTTATATTGGTGTGATAGTATGAAGCACATGCACTTTTATTGCAGGCTAAACACTGCATCTTTGTATGTTTTCTTTTATAATTTTTGCTTTCAAGTTTATATGTATTATAGATTGAATATTATTTATTTCACTATAAATAACTGCACTTTAGCACTTTTTAGCGCCCCCTTTTCACCATACACCCCCACATTACTAAGGTTGTTATATACAGCACTTCAGAGGAGCTGCTTTTTTAATTATAGCACATTAACCATAGCGCAGAGTTCTCTTTTTATTATATACTTTTTGGAAACAAGTAAATATACAGTGACTGGAGCTTTTTGATACTGTTTAGAGGCAATTATTGTCTTTTTGGATGGCTGGAAATCTGTATTTCATTTCACAAATTCAGATGCATGTGCTTAGGTGTTGCTTTGTTGCTGAACTGGGCAGCAAGACCATAAAAATGTATACATAAGTACTTTTCAAAGAACAATTCTAATGTTGCAGCACAAGGCAAACCTCTTGAGACAGTACTATTCCCCTACTCAGACATATAACATGTTTTTAGAGAGGAACACACTCCAAGAGATTTTATGTACTAAGTTTCTACTACTATTAAGTACATTTCACATTCCTACCATATATTAGCAGTGTTTAACACATTGATCGTCTCAATATTGATTTTATCTGAAGAATGAACATTCTGCCTGCCTGTAAATGGGATACACTTAAACATGTTGGAATCCTGATGCTTTAGGCAAAGAAAGGGAGATTTCATTTTTTGTATTCTCAAATAGCTAAGAGCATATTTCTGATCCACATTGTGTTTGATTTTCCTCCAAATATCCTTTTTTCAGGGCATACATAGGCTGACATGTCCAGGCAACTGCAAGCGAAAGACCATGCATGCTTCTCTGGGGCCAACATAGCAATCCCCATTGATGCCATTGTATTTTTATTTATTTTTTTACCTGTTTTCAGCAGCTGAATAGTTATTATTTGAAAGGAATGTGAGTAGTGTACAATGTGACATTCATTTGTATGTCTTATTTGAACGTTTATTCCTAACATTTTATTGCAGTCAGTATGATTCATTCCCATATACTGTAGTTAAAACCCTGTGTAACGTGTCAGCTGACTACATAATACTTATATTTAGTAGAAGAGGAATGAACAAAGATCTAAAAGAATCTAGGCTACCAATTCCATAAATATTAAGCTTATGCACCCCCTATAAGACTAGGAAAAGTATAGGTGAAAAATGGTGCAAGCTGGTATGTCTATGCCAGCTTATACTCATGAGATGATTGTTACCTAATCTGGCTGATTTTGACAGAATAGGGCAACGGTCCAATGTCTTGGTCGAGATCCACGACAGTTTTCTCGAGGAAAAACATACACACGACCGTTTTCCTCTGCAAGAAAGCTCTGCCAGCATTTTTCTTGATGGATTTTGTCGAGGAAAACTGTTGTGTGTACGAGGCCGAAGCGCCTCTAAAATAATTAGGTCCTTATAACCTATAGATTCATTCACACTATTGCCTGCTATCAACTGACATCACAGAGATACTCAATGCTCTGGAAGGATCCCCATGATATTGTCGGGATCCACTCAACTGCCTGATTGACAGCTGGTCAACCTCTCAGCGTACAGCTGATGCCTCGTACACACGATGGGAAAAAGTCAGTCGAGAATCCTCTTTTTTTGCTGGTGGGTTTTGCCAATTTTCCCCGTCGGAAAAACTGTGAGGAAGCATACACACGGCCGGGATTCCCAGCCAAAAGCTCTCATCACAGTTTTCCCGTCGGAATTCCCAGCCGTGTGTACAAGGCATAAGTCTCAAAGCCAACCTCTCCTGCCCCTTTCCTAGCCCACAGCTCCAGTGAGCGCTGTAGGGGCAGAGTGGAGAGCAGTGACTGACAGTCTGCTTTCTGCTCCCAAACAGAGCGGGAACTGAGAGAGCAGTGGTCATGTGACCTCTCAGTTCTGTTTTAGAGCAGATGTCCCTTGAACAGGCTCAGCGTAATGTGAGCTACCCATAGATATGAGATAAGTGTCACCTAATCTGACAGTTTGTTTCATCCCTAATCAATGGCACTTCAAGTGACTTTTCAGCTTTTCAATTATCACTAAGGCTTCATGCACGCTGGACTTACAAAAAATCTGTTTTCTTTGGAGTAAAAAATTCACTTTTTGTACAAAGTCTAGAAGAGTTTTCATTTTTTTCTGCCTCCAAGCTCCAATCAGAAACGCGAACCAGAAGCTTTTTTTTCCCCCTCTAAACATTAAACTCAAAATCTGCCTCTTAACGTCCTAATGTGCATGGACACATAGGATAACATGGAGCTGATTCTACAGTAGAACACAAAGTGGGTTATTTACGAAAGGCAAATCCACTTTGCACTACAAGTGCAAAATGCACTTGAAATTGCACTGAAAGTGCACTTGGAAGTGCAGTCGCTGTAGATCCGAGGGGGGCCATGCAATGAAAATAAAAAACAGCATTTTAGCTTGCACATGATTAGATAATAAAATCAGCAGAGCTTCCCCTCATTTAAGATCTACAACTCAGATTTACAGCGACTGCACTTCCAAGTGCACCTTTAGTGCAATTTCAAGTGCACTTTGCACTTGTAGTGCAAAGTGGATTTGCCTTTTCGTAAATAACCCCCAAAACTTCTATAGACGCAACATTTTTAAAGCCAGTGTGCATGGAGCCTTATGCATAATAACAGTTTATATATACTGATTTCAGCTGCGAAGTTTGAATGTCTTGAGCCTCACAATGTTTTCAAATAGCTAAAACTCATAGTACAAGTCTAGAACTTGAACATTAAAACACAATGAAAACAATGAACAGAAATAATAGTCATTTGGCTGAGGTACACTTGAAGAACATTTTGCCTTGTGTACTATAAGTGGATTAACATTTCAGATCTTTTGCTACACTAAGGTATCTCCACACTCCACTGTCATCACTCCACTTAGTTTGACTTGGCAAAATAGTTTTCCTTTTAACTACCTAAACATTTACTTAATAAACATTTACACTTAAGATTGTCCTGAAACAACTTTTCTCTCTAAATTCCTGAAAATGTTTTAAAGTGAGATGTGTAACATATAAAATATGTTCTTCTCTATGGAGGTTTTATTTGCTAAAATACAAAGGAAATTGAGTACTTCTTTAGGCAAGATGGCCTGTTTAAACATGTATCTATGTCTGACTCTTAGCAATCTCCCTCCATTGTTTTTTTTTTTTGGCTTTAGGGGGCTCATAAAATTATTTCAGGAATGTGATTTTTGTGGCTGTAGCTGACTTACCCCAATAGGTTCATGCATGCAGCTTTAACAGCTTTATATTTTGTAAAGCAGGGCCATGCTAACATCATTTATCTTGGGTCATCTGGTCCAATTGCTGGGAGGGGGCAATAAATTAGGTCCAGTGTTAGGCAAGTATTAAAGCTGTTTCCCCGTGGACACATTTTTATGATGTCAGTTGTGAGGATATTGGTTAACTGTCACTGTTTTAACTTGACAGGCCATTGACTTAAAATGTTATTGCCTCATATATTTAACCTTTTGTATTTTTACACTTGACCTGCACTGTTTTTTTGATAATCAAACATAGGAGCTTATAGCCAGATTCAGAAAGACTGGCATATCTTTGAGGTGGCGTAGTCAGAGAGGCAAGTGCTGTATTCACAAAGCACTTGCCTCCTAAGTTACGGCGGCGTAGCGTAAATGGGCCGGCCTAAGCGCGCCTAATTCAAATATGGAACAGGGGGGTATGTTTTATGTTAATGACTGGTGACCCAACGTGATTGACATTTTTAACGAACGGCGCATGCGCCGTCCGTGGACATATCCCAGTGTGCATTGCTCCAAAGTACGCCGCAAGGACGTATTGGTTTCGACGTGAACGTAAATTATGGTTTGGACCAGTTTATAGGTAGGGCAGCGCCAACACCCCACCCTATTTTATTCGTAAATTACGTCCAGCCCCATTCACGGACGACTTACGCAAACAACGTAAAATTTTCAAATTTTGACGCGGGAATGACAGCCATACTTAACATTGGCTAGGCCAGCTATTTGTTCGACTAACTTTACGCCGGAAAAAGCCTTACCTAAGCGATGTACAAAAATGCGCAGGGTGCACGTACGTTTCTGAATCGGCGTATCTAGCTCATTTGCATATTCTATGCCGAAATCAACGGAAGCGCCACCTAGCGGCCAGCGTAAATATGCACCCTAAGATACGACAGTGTAGGAGACTTACGCCGGTCGTATCTTAGCCTAATTTAAGCGTATCTGGTTTCCATATTTTTTCAATATTTTTTCAATTGGTCTCACCTAATTATTATTATATTTTGTGTAACCCCAAACAGGCGCCATTCACTGTATGAGGTTAGCCCAGATATGACTGTAGGATTCTGATCCATTAGGTTTTTCATGATTTTCATGAACCTTTTCTAGCCATAGGTCTCAGGCTGGGTTCACACTGCCGCACAGAGTGGGTCACAGCAGGGGTCCGGTGCGTCCCTGTTCACTATTTCAGGTCCGTTTTCAGTCTGAATTTTTGGCTGAATTAAGACCTGAAACGGACCAGAAGACACACAGGACTACTGTGCTATTCACACCGTGGCTGCTCCAGAGATGTGTGAACCAGCTTCATAGAGAGCCGGTCACAATCTCCTGACATGCGAATTGGATATGGGGAAACCCGCATCCAAACTGCAATAGTGTGAACCCAGCCTCAACGGGGAATGAACAACCTGACTTGACCAAGGGCAAAACTTTGTTTTGAGTGAGTGAGTGAGTGAGTGAGTGACTTATATAGCGCAGCAAATGCGAACTTAATCGCCTCAAGGCGCTTGACATCCAGAGTCGTACCGGTCCTTCAGAAGAGGTGGGTCTTTAGTTTTTTCCTAAAGGCCCGATGGTTTTCCTCCAGGCGAATGGTAGTGGGTAGAGCATTCCAGAGCCGAGGTCCTTGGACCGAAAATCTGCGTTCTCCCTTCGATTTGTAGCGGGATTTAGGAATTTGGAGAAGGTTTTGGTTGGTTGATCGGAGCACGCGCTTGGTGACGTAGGGTTTTATTTTCTCGCTTAAGTATTGGGGAGCGTTCCCATGTATACATTTGTGGGTGAGGCAGAGTGTCTTGAATGTCACCCTGTCCTGTACGGGCAGCCAGTGGAGGGATCTCAAGGCCGGGGAGACTGATTCCCACGGCTTTTTACCTGTTACCAGTCTGGCTGCCGTGTTCTGGACGACTTGTAGACGTGACATCTGGTATTTCGGTAGTCCTAAATAGAGGGAATTTGCGTAGTCGAGTCGTGAATTGATGATAGTTCCAACCACTACAGCTCTGTCTTCTTCCGGGATGAAGGGGATGAGTCTACGTAGCATGCGGAGCAGATGATGAGAACTGCTGACAACTGATCCTATTTGTGCATCCATCGTCATGTCTGCGTCAAAGATGACTCCGAGGCTTTTGACTTTGTTGCTTGGCGCAATGGTTTGTCCGAGGATGGTGGGTGGTATCCATGTGGTCCTAGAAATGGATTTCCTATTTGCGTGCAGGGTGAGTAGCTCTGTTTTGGATCCGTTGAGTTTGAGGGAGCTTTCAGTCATCCAATTGTCGATCAGTGTGAGGCATTTTCCAAGTTCATGAAATTGTTCTTTTTTGTTGGTGATTCGAAGGTAAAGCTGCGTGTCGTCAGCATAGGAGTGGTAGCGCAGGTCCTGTTTGCTGATGATTTTGAGGAGCGGGCGGATGTAGATGTTGAAGAGTACGGGTGAGAGGGGCGATCCTTGCGGGACTCCGCATGTAACGGTCCGTGTTTCTGATGTAAAACCTCCAAGTTTCACGGTCTGAGTGCGATTTCCTAGGAAAGATGCGAACCACGGTAGGGCCGCGTCCGAGACTCCTGCTACTTCCTTGAGTCGTGTGAGCAATATGTTGTGGTCTACCGTGTCGAAGGCTGCGCTAAGGTCCAGCAGCACTAGGAGACAGGATTCTCCATCATCTGCTGCTTCGAGGGCGTCATCCCATATCTTGAGAAGAGCCGTTTCTGTGCCGTGGCCTGGGCGAAAACCTGATTGTAGAGGATCTAGGAGTTTGTGATCGTCCAGGTGTGGCTGAAGCTGTTGTACTACTGCTTTCTCCATGATCTTGGAGATCGTGTTGAGGCTTGTTACCGGTCTGCGCTGGTTTGGGTCTTTCGGGTCGAGGTTGGGTTTCTTTAAGAGGGGTTTTATTATGCCTTGCTTGAGGTTGTTAGGGACTATCCCTTCCCTGAATGATTGGTTTATGATGTGCGTTATGGTGGGTGCCAAAATGTCCGTGCATTCTTTCAAAAGTTTTGTAGGAACGATGTCATTGGGTGATGTGTTGTCTCGGAGGCTTCCGATGATGTTTTTTGTGGTGTCGATTGTAATTGGGACCAGCTCAAAAATCGTCGATCGTGGGTTATTTATGTTGATTTCTTCTTCTAGCTGTATCTGAATGTGGTTGGTGTGCTTTTTCTGTTGAACTGTTGCCCGAATCGTTTCGATTTTGTCGATGAAAAAGTCAGATAGCTCATTGCAGAATTCCTGTGTTTCACTTGCAGGGGGGTCCAAGCAGGAGGGGTTCATAGTCTTAGCGACTAGTTGAAAAAGTTCCCGTGGGCGGTTTAGGGCTTTGGAGATTTTGTGTGCGAAATGGTCTTTTTTAGCTTTAAAAATCGCTTTGTGGTAGTTCTTGGTGAGGGTTTTGTACTTTGTGAGGTTTTCTTTTGATGGGTTCCTCCTCCAGGCTCCTTCAGCTCTTCTGCGATCCTGTTTCAGTAGAGTGAGAGTGTTGTTGAACCAGCCCGAGTTGTTATTCCGGCTGAGAGCTCTGCGTTTCGGAGCGACTGTGTCTGCTGTTTGTAGTAACGCTTTGTTTAAAGCGTTGAGTGTTTGTTCCGTTGAGTGGTTCCGATTTAGTACTTCTATTTTTGTCGCTAGGGTGGTTTTGAAGAGCTCAGAGTGTAGTTTCTTCTGCGATCTTGCCCAGTGTATAGTTGTAGGGGGTTTGGGTTTTTGAAAGATGGTATCGGTGGTTAATATGAATTTGATGGCGTGGTGGTCCGTCCAAGGTAAAGGTCTGTTGTCCAATTTTCTGATAATCACATTTTGTTTGAAGATGAGGTCCAAAGTGTGACCTGACGTATGTGTTGAAGTCTTTATCAGTTGCTGCAGACCGCGTTCTTCGAGTTGGTCGATGCAGGCGGTAGCGATGGGATCCTGAGTTGAGTTAGCCCAGAGGTTGAAGTCCCCAAGTAGCAGCAGGTTTTTAGTTTTCAAGGTGTATGTCGAGAAGAATTCGGTGAAGGGAGTGAGGAGATGCGTCTTTGGACCAGGCGGTCTGTAGCATAGTAGTATGTGGACGGTTTCCTCGGGTGTTGTTTGAAGTTGCAGGGTGAGTGTTTCCATAAAGGGCAGTGAGTTCTGTAGAGTAGTTTTGGTGAGAGCGAGGTGGGATTTGTAGATCACTGCAAGGCCTCCTCCTCTTTGTCCTGTTCTATGCTCGGTTAGGATGCTATAATTTTCGGGTACCAATTCTGCTAGGACGGGGTTACAGTCGGGTGTTAGCCAACTTTCCGTGATAAAGAGGCAATCTGTGTTGTGTTGGACGACGAAGTCGTGGATTTCCTTTCTGTGCTTGACTGCAGATCTTGTGTTGATCAGGGCGCATTCTAAGTGTTGTAGTCGCTGCGGTGGCTTCTCGTTTTTTGGGTTTGGTTGGCGGTGGATTCTTAGAAGTTGTTCTTTCCGTAGTGTTTTTTGAATGGAGGTTGGTAGCGTTGCGGCCGCCTTCCTTAAGTTGCGGAGGGTGTCCGCTGCGTACTTGAAGAAGAGCATGGTGGGAGATGACTTGTTGGAGATGTGCTGATACTGTGGTCCTGTTGATCCAACGATGATGAGGATGGTGGTCGGGAGGGGGGGATTGATGATGTTCACGGAAGGTCCCGTTGACTTCGCTCGGTGCCAGTGATGTGGATCGGCGAGATTGCTGCAAAAAAAAAAAAGAAGATGGTGGCCCGGCCTAACCCGCCCCCCTCAGTTGATCCAGAGGAAGGCAAAAAAAACCCTAACCTAGCGGCCAATTGCTGCGGCGAGGGAAAAAAAATCCTTCCTGACCCCAGAGGCGATCGGGGAACCCTGGATCAAGCTGCTAGGTGGACCCCGGGATGGGACTTACCTGGCCGGTGCGGTCTGCGCTGTGATGGGTGAGCTGGGGAAGGAAGTGCAGGGGGGGGTGAAAAGAATGGAGAGAGGGGCCAAGAATGGCCCTTACTTACCGGGTTTTGTAGCCTGGGTGTACCAAGATGGCCGCCGGAATCGTAGCTAGGCCCAAGCCGCGGCCTCTCCTAGCTCTCCAGCCGAGATGTGGCAAGGTTAGCGTCAGAATCAGCCTCCTGATGTTTCTGGGTCTGGAAGAACCCTGCTGGATGGAGGTGATGCTACGGAGGAAAGAGGCAGGAAAGAGGTGGGATGGCCAGAGGCGGGGTTTGGTCACAGCCGCGGTCTTTCCTGTGGCTCTGCGCCCGAGGACGCCAGGGAGCCACAGGCGGAGGTCAGCGGCTGCGGAGGGGGCAGAGAGGTCTGATCGGGGGGGGGCGTCGGTGCTGTGATCCCGAGAGAGGGTGCTCAGCGGCGGATGTCTCCTCTGGTGATCCGAGGGCGGAGGTCCGCAGAAGGGGGGGGGGCGGGAGCTGGACGGGGAGACGCCGGTCCTGGATCCCACGGAGCTCTGCAATAGAAGGGGGCTCGGCGGCGGGTGAGGCCTGGGCGATCCCCGGAGGGGGCTGGAGGATGGATGGGTGTCGCTGCGGAGGGGGGTGTCCCGGAGCGGGGGGAGAACCGAGGTTCGGCACGGATGTGACTCTGTGCAGCGCTGACAGGAGCTGCAGCAACACACGTCCGCACGTCCACACGTCCGCACGTTTGGATTTTGGATAGAGTAAAGGACGGTTATAATGCCTGTCAGGTTTTCTTTTGCCATCTGTGTCCCATTAGGAAGATTTTCATTCACATCCTGTCCCATAGCCACAACAGGGAGGTGAGAAAGAAGAAGAAAACCCTCCAAAGTGAAATCCCCACCAGGGTCACCAGAAATATTGTCCCCATTGGTTGATTTCCCCTTTCCCATTCTCGTGACCATTCCTTTTTTTTTTTTTTTTTTTTTTTTGCTTTTACGTCTGGTGATAATGTTCACCTGGACAAACAAGGTGAATCTGCCTAACAGGGGCACAGAGAGCAATCTACATAAAATGAAAAAAAGTTTTGCCTTCAGTTATACTATCACAAATGTAACTTGGAAATACCTAAGAAACAATCGGATTTCATGGTAGAGAACCAGTGTCCCTAGTGGATACTCAGCTACCACTCAAATTATGTTCTACTTTCTGAAACTCCCTATTCTGAAAGTTCCCTTTTTGCTTTTTAAGTAATATCTGTGCATCCGGGGGCGTGGCCGCGATGTGAACGGGAGCAGACGTGTGTTAGCTGGGCTCCGCTCTTACCCTCATCCTGATTGACTTCCAGCGCAGATTCCTGCTTCCACTACCCGCTTGACAGGCACCCTGGGGCGAAAGAAGGCACCAGCTACCCCGAGAGCCCCTCCGCTGTCGCCGGGTAAGCTCCGTTCGTCTTCAACGCCTGGAGCGCGGGCGGCAGCGGCCATCTTACCCACGAGGCTTTCAGCCACAGAGATGTCTGTCGACTTCCCAGCCTTGCCTAATCCGTCGGCATTGCATGCCGCCTCTCATGCTGAACTCCTGGCAGCCATCAAGGAGGGCCGGGATTCGGTGATGGTGAAGATCGATCACCTAGTGGCAGATGTGAGCCTCATTAGGCATGACATGGACAAATTTAGGGCCCGGTTCGCCGAGGCGGAGGGCCGCATTTCGCAGCTTGAGGATTCTACCAGGGCAGACTCCAGAGATCTTCATGCCCTGCAGATACAAGTAAGAGCCCTTCAGGAAAAGTCCATAGACACCGAGAATAGGCTCCGGAGAAACAATATCAGGATCCTGGGCCTCCCGGAGCGGGCGGAGGGCCCCAAGCCTGCTGAGTTCACTGAAACCTTCCTCATCTCCCTCTTGGGCCTACCAGCTATGCCACCTACGTTTGTGGTTGAACGGGCACACAGAGTTCCTCCCAAGCCTCCGGTCCCCGGGGCCCCTCCGCGGCCTTTCCTGCTCCGCCTACTCAATTACCGTGACAGAGATCGAATCCTGGCGGCTGCCAGGGAGAAGAGGGATTTGATGTTTGAGGGAGCCAGGATCATGCTTTTCCCGGACTACTCACCTGAGGTGCAACGCCAACGCCGCTCTTTCACTGAGGTGAGAAGGACCCTGCGTGACCAAGGCCTCAAGTTCAGCCTGCTGTACCCCAGCAAGTTACGGGTGATAGACGGGGATCGCACACGCTTCTTTACGGATCCGGAGGCGGCTATGTCCTGGCTGGAGACCCGCTGATGAAACATACCTCGTGGCAAGTATCGATACCAGTTTTCTGATTATCCCTGGGTTACCCCCTTCTCTACCTCCCGCCTTGATGGTATCCTTGGTGGTGGGCTACAGCGTTGGAGTTTCAGATGGAGATCAGCTCTCCCCCCCCCCCTTTTTTTTTGTTCCTGTTTTGCCTTCATTTTGTCAGTGCTGGCTGTTTTTACATTTGTCCATCTTTTTTTTTATTTCTACTATACCATATGTCATTCGCTGCAAGATGGCTGATGCAGTCCCTGATCCCAATTCCAGCTGCTACAGGGGGCGAATGTGCATCTGCCCTTCCAGAGGCTTTCTCTCTACATAGTGAACTGAGATACGATTCCCCCCATCGCTCCATCCCTTTATCATTTCATTTATTTACTTTCTCCCCCCCGTTTTGATGGACTGTCCTCCTTCCGCTACCTCCCGGAACGGGGGTCTCTTCCCCCCACACTTCGGCCCCCCGGGCCCTGCTCAGGCCTGGAATCTGCCCATTCTGTTGCTTTAGAGTTGGTTACCCAGCGCATAGAAACGACGGCGCAACACCTAGACTCCACGGAACTGTGACGAGCAGGCGCCGCTACCCCCCCCCCCCCCCCCAGTGCTCGTTTTGTCCCCCTTTTTATTTTTGTTCTATTTTTTACTTATTGTTTTTTGGACCTACTATTGCGCCCTGTCCCATTTGGGCTCTCTGGGCATGAACATTGACCGCAGACCCTCGCTGTTAGAGGATAGCCCTGCGGATACTGTGTAGGGTCCCCAGTTTAGGGGCCCATTTACACCCTTAACGGTTGACTGTTTTTTGGGGGAAAACTATTCCCATCCCTCGGGCAGTTGCTAGAGGTATGGGATATAGTCGGATAGGCACCCAGTGCCTGGGAAATTTGTTATTTTCTATGTTTACTGTATGTGTTATGCTCGATGTCTTTTACTCTATGAGGATGATGGAATGTGCAAAACTGGCTTATGTGTCAAGCAGTGTACTCGGTGTCTTGCTGCTCCTGAGGTGTCCCGAGCTGCTCTCATATGGGTATCCTGTCTTCCCTTCACCCCCCATGCCTAATGGCTGATCGCCCGACTGACTCATTCTCTATCCTTTCCTGGAATGTCAGGGGACTTAATTCCAAGTTTAAGCGGGCCACCCTCTTCCAATATTTGAAATCACGTCCTGTACAGCTCATCCTACTCCAGGAAACTCACCTCATGGGCAGCAAGATCCTGACCTTAAAAAAGCCTTGGGTTCAGCGAGCGATACATGCCACGTATTCTACGTATGCCAGGGGGGTGACTATCCTGGTTCATAAGAATTTTCCCTGTGTCATTGAAGAAGTCCGTACGGATCCCCTGGGCAAATATGTGATACTTGTTTTTACGTTGTGGTCACAGAGGTACATTGTTGTTAATGTGTATATCCCCCCTCCCTTCTCCTCAGCCCTACTATATGAACTACTAGACAAAATTACGCCCTTCTGCCCTGGGAGGGTTATGGTGATGGGGGATTTCAATGCCATCTTGTCCCATGAGTTAGACAGACCTACCCCACCGAAGTCAAGATGTTCAGACTTACTGGCCTGGGCTCAGGCGGTGGGCCTGGAGGAGGTCTGGAGGTGGAAGCACCCAGATATGCGCGCATATTCCTGTTACTCAGCATCCTACAAGACCGCATCCAGGATAGATCTGGCCTTCTCCAACCCTGCACTGTTAGCAGATGTGTTGGAGACGGACTATCTTCCTAGCGGTCTGTCGGACCATAGCCCGCTGTTGGTGGTGCTCCGCTCTCCGGCCTCGCGATGTGCCGCATTATGGAGGCTGGGCGCGCAGTGGATCACTCACCCTGAAGTGACCACTATTGTACCCCCCCTACTGACAGAATTTTGGGAGAAAAATGCCGGTACGGCCTCCCCGGACGTAGTGTGGGACACCTTTAAGGCATATACAAGGGGGCAATACATTTCCTCTATAGCTAGTGTCAAGAAGCAACAGGCAGCGCAGCTGGGAGACTTAGAGAAACTGGTTACAGACCGAACTGCCACCTACAACTCTGACCCCTCGTCGGATCATTTTGATCAGATGATGGCGGCCCAACGTGACTTACACCTGCATACAGCTGAGGCGACGCGTCTGGAACTACATAAGGGCAGACAGAGGGCTTTTGAACAGGGGGACCGGAATGGCCGGTTTCTGGCCATGATGGCCCAACACGACCAGCCTCTCACGACCATATCTATCCTTCAGACTCCGGGAGGGGGAACTGTGTCCTCCCCTCGAGACATACTGCAGACTTTCAATGACTTCTACAGGACCCTCTACTCTTCTGGGTTGCCCGCTGGCTTCCGACCTGAGACACTGGGTGACCTGCTTGACCCCCTGGCGCTGGGCTGGCTCTCCGATCAGGAGAGGGAGGCCCTAGTGCAACCATTCACAGCTCTTGAGGTTCAGAGTGCCATCCAGTCCTTCCCACCGGGCAAAGCGCCCAGACCAGATGGTCTCCCTCTAGACTTTTATAAAGCGCATGCGGGCCTCCTGGCCCCTTTATTGGCACAGCTCTACACTACATGCCTAGCTGAGGGCAGCCTCCCCGCTTCTATGTATCATGCTCACTTGACACTGATCTACAAACCTCCAAAAGACCCTACTTCCTGTGCATCTTACCGCCCCATTGCCCTACTGAACACTGACTTTAAAGTGCTTACTAAGTTACTAGCCCTTAGACTATACCCCATGCTGCCCACGGTGATAGACTCTGACCAGACGGGGTTCATGCCCAAAAGGTCTACGGACGTTAATCTTAGGAGGCTTTTTACAAACATTCACACCCAGCACCTTAACACCGGAACGAGGACTGTGGCCTCATTGGACGTGGAAAAGGCCTTCGACACGGTCGAGTGGCCCTTCCTATGGGAGACCCTGCGTCGGATGGGATTCCCCTTGCTTTTTATAACTTGGCTGCAGGTAATTTACAGGGCCCCCACTTCGTCGGTGCGTTTGGGCGGTGGAGTTTCTGTTCCCTTCCAGCTTTCTCGTGGTACTAGGCAAGGCTGCCCCCTTTCCCCGGCCCTATTTGCCCTTGCCATCGAACCTGTGGCAGAGGCTCTTCGCACATCCCTCCATATTAAGGGGCTCAGGGTAGGTATGTTAGAGGAGAGGGTGGCCCTATACGCCGACGATATGTTGCTTTTCCTAAATGACGCAGGCCCCTCTCTGCAAGGCGCTTTGTCTGTTCTGGACACCTTTGCCCCGGTCACCGGGCTCAAAGTGAACTGGTCCAAATCTCTCCTGTTCCCGATAGACCAGGCGGCCAGATCCACATCCCCCCCTGATAACCCCCTTTGCTGGGTGGACACGTTCAAATACTTGGGGGTACATATTTCAACCTCGGCTTCTGACTTTGTCCCCCTTAATCTTACTCCGGTTCTGGTGGACGCCCAATCCAAGTTTAAAGCCTGGGGCAACCTCCCTCTATCGGTCTGGGGGAGGGTGAACCTGCTTAAAATGAAAATAGTTCCCAAACTTCTTTATCTTTTTCGCCATTCGCCGCAGTGGGTGCCTAGGGCCTTTTTTGCCAAACTGAACCAACTCTTTTCTTCCTTTATCTGGGGGTCCTCCCCGCCGAGGTACAAACTATCCACCTTAATGAGGCCGAGAACGCAGGGTGGGATGGCATTTCCTGATTGCTACAAGTACTACCTCGCCGCCCAACTGGTAACGGCGGCCTGGTGGCTGCGGCCGGATGGCACCAACACTTCCACTGCTCTCGAGGCGTCGGTGGTTGGCTCGCTGGAGGCCCTCCAGCTCTTGCTGTTTCGGGGCCCCCGTGCGCCATACTTTCTCACTCCCTCCATGCTTACCACCCTGAGGGCATGGCGGACCGGCCTAGCCATCGAAAAATGCAAGCCCACTGAAATTTCACCTAACGCCCCAATCTGGAAAAACCCCTCCTTGAATCACCTCTATAGGTTGTTAGATCCCCTCGCGTGGTCGAAGCACGGCGTAAAACTGATCTCCCACATTGTGTCGCAGAACACGTTGAAGTCCTTTGCCGAGCTCTCATCTGAGTTCAACCTGCCCACTCACTACTATTTCAGGTACCTCCAACTTTCACATGCTTTTTCGGCGCAGTTCCCTTCGTCCTCCTGTATCGTGGCCCAGTCGGAGCTGGAGAGGACACTCAGATTTAATTGTTGCGTAAAGCCCACATCACACCTATACTCCTACCTACTCTTTGTGTCCCTCCCTCCCCTGGACGGGCTGCGAGCCAGGTGGCAGAGGGACATCCCCACGCTAGATACGGACGACTGGGATGACATATGGGACCTTCCCTTCACTACGTTGGTGTCTGTTCGTGATAGATTGGTCCAATACAAAATAGTGCATAGAGCATACTTCACCCCCTACAGGTTACACAAGATGAACCCTTCACACTCACAGAAGTGCTGGCGCTGCGACGCCTCCCCGGGCGACTTCCCCCATATTTTCTGGCGGTGCCCAGAGGTGATGCACTATTGGGAGGCTGTGCTGGAACTGACCAACAGGATTGCTGGCACATCACTTCCTTTCACTATGGAGGTATGCCTCCTGGGCATAATTGAGAATGTTGTCCGATCCTCAGCTAGACGTACCCTGGTGAGCCTGTTGCTTTTTTATGCCCGCAAGAACATAGCTATGCATTGGAAGAAGCCCTCGCCCCCGTCCCTTGCGCAGTGGCGGCGCCTGGTGAATGCCAGCTTACCCTTATACAAAGACACGTATGCCAATCGCGGTTGCCCGCTGAAATTTGATAAGGTATGGCGGGTCTGGGTGGAAGAATCCGAGACTGCGGGTTGAGGGTTCGAGATGTGACACCTCCTTTTTCCCATTCTCCCCCCCTGTATCTATATGCCGTTCACTGCAGGTTTCAGCCTATTTAACATGTTTGCACGGTAGATGATATTATCCCTCTGTTGTACCAACTACCTCTCCTTAAGAGTCGTATGATGTTGAGCTGTCTGTGTCTAGTCTTGTCTAAAATGTGATGTTTAATGTGTATAAAAATCTCCAATAAAAATATTTTTCAAAAAAAAAAAAAAAAATATCTGTGCATCCAGCATTGTATGTGTGATTATCCCTTTTGCAGCTAAATTGCACAATGAGAAAGCTAGGTTTTCCTATTTTAGATAATTTAAAGACAAGAATAAGGCTAACAGTGGGAAATATTTTATTTCACCTGCACCAACCCAGTAAATATTTGCTGCTATAGGGTCAAAATCCAGATATTCAAAAGTAAGCTGAGAGTTTCATTTATTCATTACTACACTTTTTATTTTTACAAACCCTAATAATAAGCCTTAGTAACTTTATTTCCCAACCTTGGTCCCCAAGGGTGTCTTATAATACATACCTTCTACTCTTTCAGGTAGAACCACAGGTGAATTAATTAGAAAATGTGCACTTTTTTAAGGTGGGAGCTGGGATACATTAAATTAGAGGATGTCTGCTGGTATGCAGACATCATTAGTTCAGCACAATTTCAGAAGGGGAAATGATCTTCCTCTCTATGAGTATGTAATAATCACCAAACTCTTGCCACATCAGAGACAGCTGCCTACTTGCTGTTTAAGATTTTATCAACTTGTGCTATATCCGACAGTATATAAACATTTCTATATATGTGATGTTTTAGCGGAAGTAGTAGACATAGTAAACACTAATTTAGAAAAAGTGCAATTTTGTAAGCATGTAGAAATGAAAACTTTCTTTTATTAACAGTATGTACAGCATCCTTATAAAAAAAAATTGTTGTAAAATACAAGTCCAAAGGTCTATATGTTAGAGTGGTTCCCACTATAGTTTTATTAAGGTTCGTGTTTCGGGATGATATGGATTCCATGTGAGAGTGCCGGTAATGCATGTGTATTAAATATAGTCGTTCACATAGCATCAGTATTTTTCACAGCTGTACAAGCTGCATATAAATGATATGTGGGTCCGGAACACCAGACTGCATGTCAAGATCACATGGAATCCTTTGCTGTGCTCAACCAATCTTACCCTGTACATATCCTGTGGTTCATAGGAGAAACACAAAAGCTACCAAAAACATTGTTAGATCCTGTACTGGAAACATTAAGTGCTAGATGAGGTATGTACACTGCTGCAGTTTCATATTTCAGTGAAGTGTTAGAGACTTAATATTAGGGGCTGGGGGGTTTATGATAAAGGAGGTTAAGAAAAAGGTTGCGTTAACCCCCTATACACTTCTTGAGAATACACATGATGGTCTGTTTTTGTTTTTTGCATGCTAGTCTCATATAGAAAATTAAGAGGTTACTAAAGTTACGAAAATTCTCATACAACAGAATGCAACTTTGGAAGAGATGTAATGTGTTTTATTGAATTTTAATGTTTTTGTTCTTTCTTGAGCATGCGTGCTCTTGGTTTCCCGATTTTTTTTCAGAAGAATACAGTACTGTTTAGACCAAAATCATTAGTTTTGGTATCGTATGAGAAAGAAAAATTGTGTTTGTCCCTTCGGATAATTTCACATAAACTGTCATGATCGCCTCTCGAAAGCTGTGTACTGATTATGGTACGATCACTTTGAAATCTGATAGTGTGTACTAGGCATTAGGGTGTCGCTTTGATATTGAGTTATATTTAAGATCAGTATTAGGTGTTAGGTTTGAGTTTTAACATAATGGTGAAAGGGGGGGGGGTAAAGGGTTTGTTCTAAGGGATGTGTTAGGTGCTATGTTTCGTACTGGGGGGATATGATCAACATGTATAAATACATTAGTGGCCCATATAGTGAACTTGGTGTTGAGTTATCACAGATGACAAGAGGACACTCTTTAAGTCCCAAGGAAAATACATTTATTCTACAAATACTGAAAGGTTTCTTCACAGTAGGAGCTGACTCCCTCAAGAGCTGGTTCTGTCCAGCTCTGTAGATTGCTTTAGAAAAGGCCTGGATTATTTCCTAAATGTACATAATATAACTGGGTACTAACATCTGTAGGTAAAGTTGATCCAGGGAATATCCGATTGCCTTTGGGGATCATACTTTGCTGTTTTATTTTTATTTTTTTATGTCTTCCTCTGGATCAACTGTGGGCATAGGATTGTGTATATAGGATTGTAATTGTATTTTCCCTTTTGTTGGTTGAACTAGATGGACTTGTATCTTATTTCAACCAGACTAACTGTTTTTCTACATTAAAATGTTAGGATCCAGTTAAATATGAAAGAGTGAGAAGTTAAGCACTTTTAGAGGAACTTTTTAATTTTAACATATTGTGACTTATAAAACATGGTAGATGTGAATAGCAGAGAAGAGGTTGAAAAGCCCCCAATTCACTAGCACCAAGTCCAGCTGTAAAGATCCCACAAATGACTTTCAGAAGAATTTATCTGCTCAACAGTCTTATGTGCTTTAGTTAAGTAAATAAACTATTCAGTGTACCATAAATATGTCAGTGTTTATTAGACCTTGTTTGTTTATTGCGAATGTTCATTAAATGGAATACTATTTTTAATGTAAGGAATTCTTTCCTCTCCGATGTTCATAAAAATGCTTATTTGCAAAGCAAGGTTTTATTTCTAGTTTACATTCATCAAAGCAATGCCTTTTAAGATAGGGAAAAAAGTATTTGATCAACGGCTGATTCTGTACATTTTCCCACTGAGAAAGACATGATCAGTCTAACATTTTTATGGTAGGTTTATTTTAACTGTGAGAGACAGAATAACAACAAAAATATCCAGAAAAACACATTTAAAAAAAGTTAGAAATTGATTTGCACTTTAATGAATGGAATAAGTATTTGATGCCCTATCACTCAGCAAGATTTCTGTCTCCCAGGTGTCTTCTATACAGGTAATAAGCTGAGATTAGGAGCACAAAGAGTGCTCCCAATCTCAGCTTGTTACCTGTATAAAAGACACCTGTCCACAAAAGCAATCAATCAATCAGATTCCAATCTCTCCACATTGGCCAAGACCTAAGGGCTGTCCAAAGATGTCAGGGACAAGACCATCACCAAGCAGCTTGGTGACAGGGTGACAACATTTGGTGAGATTATTTGCAAATGGAAGAAACACAAAATAACTGTCAATCTCCATGCAAGATCTCATCTTGAGGAGTTTCAATGATAATAAGCATGATAAGGAATTAGCCCAGAACTACACGGGAGAATCTTGTTCAATGATCTCAAGGCATCTGGGTCCATAGTCACCAAGAAAACAATTAGTAACACACTACGCTCACAAAAGCACATGTACAAGCCCATCTGAAGTTTGCTAATGAACATCTAAATGATTCAGAGGAGAACTGGGTGAAGGTTTTTTGGTCAGATGAGACCTAAATCAAGCTCTTTGGCATCAAGTCAACTCACCTTGTTTGGAGGAGGAGGAATGCTGCCTATGACACCAAGAGCACCATCCCCTCCATCAAAAATGGAGGTGGAAACATTATGCTTTGGGGGTGTTTTTCTGCTAAGGGGACAGGACAACTTCACCGCTTCAAAGGGACGATGGGCGGGGTCATGTACCATTAAGTCTTGGTTGAGAACCTCCTTCCCTCAGCCAGGGCATTAAAATGGTTCAGCAAGACAATGACCCAAAACACACGGCCAAGGCAACAAAGGAGTGGCTCAAGAAGAAACACATTAACGTCCTGGAGTGGCCTAGCCAGTATCCAGACCTTAATCCCATAGAAAATATGTGGAGGGGGCTAAAGATTTGCGTTACTATATGTCAGCCTTGAAACCTTAATGACTTGGAAAGGATCTGCAAAGAGGATCTGCCAGCCACTTGTCATATAAAGCTTCAATAAAAGGATTTTTGGAAGTGCAGCCATGGTTTCCTTGTGTGTGGGTTTTAACCAGAGAGTCACTCACCTGGAGTGGCTTTCTTTGTTTATGGATGATCCCTTAGTGGCGACAGCTTCCCCTCTACCTCCGACCACAACCAGTTCCCCTTCCGGCAGAACCGCTACACTCGGTTGGACTCCAATACTGCAGTCCAAACCCTACGCTTCTTCTCCTGCTTCTGGATAGGCCTCAGACATCCTATCAGCCAGATGTTCCCAAGATAGGCCTCAGACTTCCGGCCTAGCAACCGGGGAAGCATAAAACATGTCCACCCAGACAACTGACTCCACCCAAATAAATAGGCTCTCCCAGCAGGCCAAGGGACTAAAAAAAACAATACCAATTGGCTCAGATACCCCATTCATCCATTGTCTGACCTTGCTACACCCTTGTCAATCTAATGCCCCCAGCAAGTGCCACCTAGTGATAAAAGAGAAAATGTGCAGCAATCCAGAGTTAGAGAGGAATCAGTGGATCTTCTAACAATCAGCCAGGATGATTATTACCTGACAAACTAAATTTATTCGCAACCCTGCCTAAACATCAGGGTGCTACATATAACATAAATGTGTACTACAAAGTCCAAGTGTACAATGATATAATGCTAAAACCTGTGCTTTAAAAAGTTCTGAACTGCCAGAATCCTCCTCAGATGTGCTCCACCACGTGCATAAACACTCCGTACTCACCAGAACACTGCGGTCAACAGAGTGACCATTAGGCGATATATATATATAAATCAAATCCAAATCAAGGGAGGATTGTGAGCAGGATCTTCTCCTATGATGCTCCTATATGTTCTCAGTCCCAGGATAAAACAATCCAAAAACAGCAGGAGGGGGTATATAGTGTAGTATGATTTATTTAGCATAAAAAGACAAATATAAACTATATGTACTCACATGAGAGTATTGGTAAAGGGGCGCCAACACACATAGCTAGACTGGCTGGAGGGAGCAGTCCCGCACCGCCACTCGCTATCCCAGAGTCAGTGTGTATTAAAGGGACCCAGAAATGATGTCAGGAACAAACCTGGAAGTAATATCGACAGCTTGAAAATCAATGCATTTTGCGCTTTCGCATGTCATCAGGAAGTAAATTTTATTCTGGTTGGGCTCCCCAATCCGGGGAGAGAGGGGTCGAGGCCAGGTTGAGGTCTGTGTCTGAATGGATACAGAGCTGTGACTCGGCTCGGGTGCTCCCATAGCAAGCTGCTTGCTGTGGGGGCACTGAACAGGAGAAGGATCCAGGCTGCACAGAATGTAAGTATAACAAGACTTTACAATCACTTTAAACTCCAAACTTTTTTCATTAATCAAATGCTAACACAGTATAATAAGTAGAAAATAATTACTTTTCAGTATAATTTTTCATTAAATTGGCAACAGTAGGATGCTAGTTAGGAAGGAATTGGATTTGTTGGATGGGTGTTTGACCTTATTTAGTCAAACTGCATGATTGTGAATGTAGAGGGTGGGCCACAATCTTAAAAATGTACTCTTTTCCACCCAAAAACTATAATGTGATGAGATGAACCACCTGTTTACTATGAAATGGAATTCCTTTGGACTTATCTTAGTTCACATGCTAGCATATAAATGGAGAGGTGAGTTCTGAAAAGTGTAGATGACACTCAATTTAGCATATGTTCTTGCTTAGTAAAATCAGGGTATCTCCTGGAAATTGTGTGCCTTGCATCAGGACACGTTTCCCTGTAACATATCTTTCGGCCTGGTTATTTAGCATTGATTTAAACAGATTATAGTGAAGATGTGACAGCTGACATTAAGCAGATACTTTTTTTAGTTATGCTGCCAATTTCACACTACCGCTCACACAGTATATATAAACTGAATGGAGTTCCATCTGCAGGAGCAATCTGGGTGAATGGCTAAGTGCTTGTGGACCAAGTTATATAAGAGTGTACTTTTCTAGGCACATTTATTTGGGTAATGATATTCATGTGGTTTTCCTGTGTTTAGTTTTCTATATCAATGGTTTTGACATGGTAGTAATCTAACAGAATTATTGCTTGTCCTATTCTAAAGAACTTCATAAATATCTCTCTTTTATGGAAAGTAGGAGTTTTTCTGAAATGTCAGTGTTATGATTTGTGTGAATTCCTACTTCAGAAATAATTTTTTACTTAGTGGGGTGGATTTACTAAAGGGGTAGTTGATTGTTCACTATACAGTGTAAATGCTTAGTTGAAGCTGCTTTCTCAACCTTTCAAATCCGATTGCCTCTCGGGGGATCAGGAAGGAATTTTTTCCCCTGCTGTAGCAAATTGGATCATGCTCTGCTGTGTTTTTTTTCCTTCCTCTGGATCAACTGTGGGTAAAGAACTGGGTATATGGGATTGTACCATATTTTTTATTTTATTTATTTCTTTTTTTATGATTGAACTGGATGGACTTGTGTCTTTTTTCAACCTGACTAACTATGTAACTATGTAAATAATGCACAAGCAAAAATTCAGTTTTGTTTTTTTCTTCCACTTCCCTTCCCTTTTTCACTAAGCGATCATTCATTCAGTAAGTGAACATTCTGTACCTCAGCAATTTTTAGGAACTCAACCTCATTCATTAGCGCTGTGCAAAGAGTAGTCATGATGTGCAAAGTCCATAAGCCATGGCCATAAGTCAAATGGCCATAAGTGTCACAACATTTTTTATAATGTTGTGCAAAGTGTAGTAACCCACAGCAACCAATAATCCTACCCCTGACTGTAGTGAACTGGTTGGTATGGGCACTGAACCCATTACAGCTCTTTGCACTAGCTTATTGAGTAATGCTGTATATTTTCTGTTTTGATGAGTTAAATTAGGTTTATGGGAATGTAACACATATTTCATGTACTTATTATTATTATTATACAGGATTAATATAGCACCAACAGTTTACGCAGCGCTTTACAATATAAAAGGGAGACAATACAGTTACAATACAGTAAAATACAAGAGGATTAAGAGGGCCCTGCTCAGAAGAGCTTACAATCTAATAGGGTGGGGCAGGTGGTACAAAAGTTTGTAACTGTAGGGAATGAGCTGATGGAAGTGGTAAAAGATTAGTTGGAGACGTGATAGGCTTCCCTGAAGAGGTGAGTTTTCAGGGATCGCCTGAAGGTAGCAAGAGTAGGGGATATCCAGACAGGTTGAGGTAGTGAGTTCCAGATGATGGGAGAGGCTCTGGAGAAATCCTGGAGACGAGCATGGGAGGAAGAGACAAGAGAGCTTGACAGTAGGAGTTATGCATACATGTGTTCAATTTGTGGATAGTCAATTACATTCATTGAAATAACAACAGTAACATTTTACGTTTACATAGATTATAGAGACTGTCATACAAAGATCACATTCTGTAAACTTTACGCTCCTGGAGGTTTCACATTAATGCTTCTGGTTCCCATAAAGTTTAAGAGGGCTGAATACTCCAATATGGTCACTGTGCTGAGACCTGGAAATTGCCACCAGTTGTTAAACATTTTCCAAAATCTCTAGCTATTGAAGAACTTACTCTAATTTCCTTATTATTTCATTAAAATCCAGAGATCACAGATAGGACTAGTGCCCTGAACACACTATCGTAATTTCCGATGGGATAAAACCCAATGGAATTTTTCGTCGGAATTCTGTTCAAGCTGTCTTGCATACACACTGTCAGACCAAATTCCGACCGTCCAAAACGCGGTGACGTAAAACACTACGAGCCGAGAAAAATTAAGTTCAATGCTTCCGAGCATGCGTCGACTTGATTCTGAGCATGCGTGTTTTTTTCTCCGTCGGAGTTCCACACAGACAATCGGAATTTCCATTGGAAAAAAATAAAACATGTTCAATTTTTAAACATTTTTAAAAAAAAGTCCAATGGGGCCCACACACGGTCGGAATATCTGATGAAAAAATTCCATCTGACTTTTTTCATTGGAAATTCCGATCGTGTGTACAAGGCATAAGGCTTCTCCCACTTCTGACTTGTTTTAACCCTCCTAGCGGTATTCCCGAGTCTGACTCGGGGTGAGATTTTCATACCAAAAGCGGTAACCCCGAGTCAGACTCGGGCTTGCCTCGCTGCAGCAGCAGACAAAGTTACTTACCTTGTCCCTGGATCCAGCGATGCCACCGCGCTGTGTGAGCGAGCGGGACCTCGCTCGATTCACACAGTGCCTCTGTGTGCCGCCGATCTCCGTTCCCTGCGACGTTACGACGCACGGGAGCGGAGAACGGCGCCAAATTCAAAAAAGTAAACAAACACTATACATACAGTATACTGTAATCTTATAGATTACAGTACTGTATGTAAAAAATACACACACCCCCTTGTCCCTAGTGGTCTGTCCAGTGCCCTACATGTTCTTTTATATAATAAAAACTGTTTTTTCTCCCTGCAAACTGTAGATTGTCCATAGCAACCAAAAGTGTCCCTTTATGTCAAAAATGGTTTTAGATCAGCTAGAAAACAGCGATAATAAATTATAATCACTTGCAGAATTGTGCGATAGCGATTTGTGGGGAAATTCATAAAAAAACTATTTTGCAACTGAGCAAATTTCAGTGATTTTGAGTTGATTACATTATTGAATAATTTTTATTAGAATTATATTATTATTTGTTAAAATGATTTATAATTATTTATTATATTATAATTTATAATTTTGTTTTTAAAAAAATGTCATACCCGGGATGCCTACTAGACTCTTGTTTGGTCAGATTTAAGTGAGTTATTCCTAAAAATTACAGACCTACAGTATAAAACGCCAAATTTCCTTGCAAATAATAACATCTTTTTTCTGAAAGAATCATACCGCCAGGGAGGTTAAACATGTAGAGGGGCCAGGGCTATCTGGTAGATCATTGCTTCACTTTCTAATAAATAAGTAATGTCCAAGAAATCTGAACACCTGTCCTGGATGTTTTCCAAGTAAACAAAATCACTAGATAAAGAAACAAGGACCGGAAAGACAGCACAAGAGCTTGCACATTTTTAAAGCAACCCAGCAATGGTAGCATTGACAAAAAAAAGGTTTTCTCTGGCCAGTTTTGGTCAGGCAGAAATCTGTACAGTAGTGTTTTCAATCAATCAGGCCTTCTGTCTCCCACTTGCACAGTCAAATAAAACAAAATGTGTATTTACATAAATTATTATCTTGCTGATATCGGATGACAGCTACAAAGCGTGTTAAACGTTTTTTGCCTACATTCTATCAAAATAAAGTGTAATGTTTCAGACACATATCTTTGAACTTTCAGGTCACTGTGACAACACTGACAAACAATATCTCTGTGGCAGTTTTAGTAACGCCTCAAGCATTAGATTTGCATTCAGGCACAAGATCTCCCACACACATTCTTAAAATAAAACAAAAAATAAATTACCGATTACCTAAGTAATACACGCTTTTTCATATAATATAGTCATACAGGCACCTCTTATAGATGTGTGCCAAGGTACAGAAAAATCCAGAAAGAACTGCATGTTGCTGGCATGTCCGTGCCACAGAAGAACTTCTTCATCAAAAATTACAGCAAATAAAAGTTCCTGTGTGCATTTTGTTGAGCCAATGACACACATTTCTTACTGGACCTGACTACAACAATGTTATTTGTTATTCGTTACTGTTGCACCTGCTATCCACAGGTTGATGCACCGTATTATGTGCACCATAAAGGGACACTAAAGGTTCCCGTTTTTTTTTAAATAACGAACATTTCATACTTACCTCCACTGTGCAGCTCATTTTGCACAGTGGCCCGATCCTCATCTTCTAGGGTCCCCCGGTGGCTGTCTCGGCTCCTCCCCGCATCAGCTAACCCCCTTCATGGGAAGCTCTCTCCCAAGGGGGTTAGCTTGCGGGCACGCTCCCATAATTCAGCCGGCGGCTATAGCCGCTGACTGTATCACTCGGCCCCACCCCCCGGCGTGCCACGTCATTGATTTGATTGACAGTAGCGGGAGCCAATGGCTGCGCTGCTATCAATCAACCAATGAATAAGCCAAGAAGCCCGGCGAGGGGTCACGTAAGTAAACGGGGGGCGCTAATCCTCTGATGTTTTTTCACCTTAATGCATAGAATGCATTAAGGTGAAAAAACATGTACCTTTACAACCCCTTTAATATACGTATGTATGTATTATCTGTATTGTAGGTACATAAAAATATGACTTGTATGAGGATGTTATTGTTTTGGCCTATCTAGGAGATATACAAGTCATTGTGGGAAGATGCTTCACACAGGATTGTAAGGGAAATTGGTGAAGTGAAGAATTTAGTTGTTGTGAAGTTTTATGGTAGACTGTGGTTATTGATGGAGATCCAGTCAATTTCAATATGATGTTTTCATTCTTTGGAGTAATGCCAGAAAGACCATATGTTTCCATTAATCTGTCCATCCTTCTTCCTCTCTTTACATAGTGGGTGACATGCTGGTTAGTTAAAGGGGCAGATAAATTGAGGAATACTCGCAGGAAATTCCTCTGTTGAGAAAGTTAAGTTGAGTGCTAGACATTTCTCAATTTGTGTTGGACGTTATTTATTAAAGCCCTCTGAAAATGTACCGGTATGTATGCTTATACAACCGATTCCCATCAAAAACTGTGACATATAGTTTATCATATGACACAAATATTTAAAGACCCCCACTTACAGTATATCCAGGATCCCTACAAATATATGAGATTTTCTATACATTCACAGCTGTGCAATAAATTCTATGCACTGAAATACTAACAATCACAGATGGTGACAGTGGCTATGGATTGTGAGAAGGAATGGGGTTTTTCATTTAAAGTTGACAAAATCACTTTCCTCCCATGGTCCATGGCCACACACTGACAAGCATTAAGGCTCATCTCCAGATGTGGTTCATCAAATGTCTATATATAAGCTGGGCTGAGTTCATGTATTCATTATTTTACCAAAATCAATACTAAATAGTTATTATAGCTCTTCATTAGTGTAAAATATACAAGTCTCATCAAGATGTACTAAAATCATAGGGATTTTGTAACTAGTTTACATGAATGTGAAAATGTAAAGGTTCTTATCTGCTATACAGTGTAGCCCTAGTCCTGATTTGTGGCCTATAAGAAACAGCAGCCAAAAAGTTATTTTACTATTGGCTAAACAAAGATTTTAATTAATTTGACATATTTTATTACAGCTGTTCTTTCAGATGGTGTTACTAGAGGTCCGTTACAGACTAACAACAACTCTGAAGCCTCGTACACACGATCAGTTTTCCCGATGGGAAAACTGTGAGGAGAGCATTTGGCCGGGAATCCCAGCCGTGTGTATGCTCATCTCAGTTTTTCCGACGGGAAAACTGCCCAAAAACTGCCGGACAAAAAAAGAGAACCAGTTCTCTTTTTTCCCGCCGGGGAAATCCGGCGGACTTTTGCCCGGCGGTTTTTGGCAGTTTTCCTATGGGAAAAACTGCAATGGAGGATACACACGGCTGGGATTCCGGCCCATCACAGTTTTCCTGTTGGGAAAACCGGCCGTGTGTAGGGAAAAGACTGACTAAAGTCAGGATTCCCGACTGGAACTTTTCCCGTCGGAAATACCATACGGGGCATAACACTAACCCTAACCTGAGCACACTGGATACATAAACATGTATATATAGGTGCTACAGCGCTACTAATAATTAATAATTATAGTACACAATTAATAAACAAATGATAAAGCTGCAGCAAAAAAGGTGAACCAAACCAAAATGACAATAAACTTATATTATGTTGCGCTAAAATCCACTAATTATGTGATAAAATGCATCAGCAGTAACTGGGGATGGAGATCCCAATGGTAAACATAGGGGTTAACAGTTTATGTTAGTGATACGTTAGTCCCATTCACACTGATATCATGGATCAACTCAGCGGCACACTCCCATACCACACAGGCACTGTGTCTCGGGTGATTAGGCTGATATTCACTTGTAATGCTATCATCAAACAGTCAAGGATCAGATCAGGGTGCCCGCTCCACCAATACTCAGATGTTCCCAAGGTATATGCAAAGAAAGAGAGGAGAAAAACCGACATAGCATAATACTGCATAAGCGAAGAAACAGCAAATTGCAGTGATAGCACTCACGAATCCTCAGATTAAGAACGATGTGTATGCTTCTCAGTACATCAGGTTCCTCATTCGGCACATCCGTGCGTCCCGTCACTAAAGCTCCTCCCCCACGCGTTGCGTCACTGATCACGTGACTTATTCATGGGTCATGAATGACTCAAAACATATAGCTTCAGTGTGGAAAAATGTCCACTTTTTGGTGCTCTATACGTAGCCCGCAGCTTTTCCAAATAGGACCTTTATGGTCTGGATAGAAGGAAACGCAAGGAAGAATGAATACAGGGGGGTAAATAACATATGTGGCACCCAGGGCTGATAATTTTTCTTTGCCATGCGACTGGAGCCAAGAAGGAGCTTCTTCTACCTTTGAATTACCACTGTGAGGCTGGCCAGAACTGGACCAAAATGCAGTGCAGTGCTATCGGTATTATAAGTACTGCACTGTGTGACACAAAAAAAAGAAAATGTCAAGCGCCCAGCCGGCACCCCTAGAGTGCAGGAACCCAGTCGGAACTGCATATAAATTATGTACTCTGATGACGTAAATCAGAAGTTAAGTAACATTAAGAAATAATTCTTAAATTTTTCTTAAAGCGACCATTTTTTTTTTTCCCAGTCATTCTGATACTTGCCTAATAACAATACAACACTCACTTGTTTTGTCTTATAATTCCCCTGATGTCCGTTTTCATATTTAAAAAGATCTTATAAAATACGATGCTGGCCGGTTCCATCTTGCTTGTGGGCATGTGAAGCCCACAAGCATTGATATCCTGGATGCGGTGAAAATCTGAGCTCCCAGCATTCACCGCTAGTTTCCGCACATGCTCAGTGTTAACTGCGCGGACCCCCGTAAACACTGAGGTTGCCATCACAACGGGTGACGGCATCGGAAGTTCCCGCCCCGTTGTGATGGCAACTAAACTCTCGGGATTGCGCGGCGAAGTGCCACACTGAATCATGGAAAGCATGACACAGCTCCCAGGAGACACCTAAGATAGAGAAACTGTTCTCTTTCTTTCTGTCGGACTTCTGACGGACTCACGGCGGACTTTTGCACGGTCAAAAGTCAGACCGTGTATACAAAGCATTATTCTTTCACTGACATAGCGTGATGTGACTAGACAAAATAAAAGCAAGCCTGTAAAATAGACATTGCAAATGTTCACAGTTTTTACTAAATTCTGATGTGTCACTGATATCCGCAAATCCCTGATTTGATTTACTTGTAAACTCTCTCCATTAGGACACTGTCATCCACGGTTGCCTCAGACCACCTGGCCACTGGTCCCACTTTTTTTCCTCAATTAATGTGAATGTTTCATGGAATGTTTAGAATGGAAGAGCATTTTTTCCCCTAGATCTGCGACATTTAATGAATCAGTGTCCTCTGAGACTAAACCTCTTTAGCACTGTATTTAGTTTAAAATGTATATTCTTGGTTTAAATATTTATGTAACAATTATAGGCTTCAGTCCTTACTCTTAATAGCTAATGAGAATGCTTTGAGGATGTAATGCATCTGGACTTTGTATTATTAGCTTCATGATGGAAAAAAAAAAAAAGGATTATATTATTATACATATATTTTTTCTAATTTATGAGCAGCTGGTGCACAGAGCACAGCATATCTATCTCTCAAGATTATGTGTATAATAATAATTTCATTTCCCTATCAAAACATGCAGTGGCTCAGTCAACTAATCACCATGAGAAGTTGTTACATTTTTTTGTAGTATTCAGAGAAAGTGCTACAATCTGCTTTGCTGGAGGCAGTTAGGAATTCTGGAGGTGGTTTAGAGCAGAGAACCTTCATTTTAAATCGGCAAAATACATTCCAGGTGCGTCAAATAAAAAAGGGGGGGGAAAATGTCTCAGCGGCCACAGACCTGCAAAGAAAAGCCTGTCCTGTTACCCTTCTAAAGAAAATAACTCTTGCTCTATGTGTAGAAGCAGTGGTCCCTATGCAGAGGTCCAACTCGCCTTCTGCTGAGTTAGAGCTACACCTCTCTAAGTAGCCAGGAGTATGAGCTTTGCTGCCTGCAGAGCTTCGGATCTGATTCTTCAGACCTCTGCTAAAAGACCACTGCTTCCACACAAAGAACAAGGGTCCTTCTCTGCAGCATGCTAGCAGGATAAGGGCCATTGTATTCAGACTTTGGCTACCTTCAAAAGAAAGTGTACTGAGGGGGCTTTTTCAAAGGTAGTTGGGGTCGTTCCGGGAATCCATGAGCAAGTACCTTGCTGAAATGGACCTGAACGCCACAGATGTAATTTTCCGTCCGAGGCTGTTCAGCTTGTGTCCGGCAGACATAGGTGGACCCGTAATACCTCTATGGGTGGCTGGATGCAAATGAAGTCTGATGTTTGTTTACATCAGGCTACCTTCAACCCAGTGGCAGGTGGTGCTCAATTTTTTTTGCGGGGGGCGCAAAAAAACAGAAAAAAACAAACATCAAGCGCAGCCACTGTGCCTATCAAGCGCAGCCACTGTGACCATCAAACACAGCCACTGTACCCATAAATTGCCGCCACTGTGCCATCAAACGCAGCTTCTGTACCCATCAATTGCTGCCAGTGTGCCCATCAATTGCCACCACTGTGCCCATCAATTGCCACCACTGTGCCCAATCAATTGCTGCCAGTGTGCCCCATCAATTGCTGCCAGTGTGCCCATCATTTGCTGCCAGTGTGCCCCATAAATTGCTTCCACTGTGCCAATCAATTGCCGCCAGTGTGCCCCATAAATTGCCACCAGTGTGCGCCATCAATTGCTGCCAGTGTGCCCCATCAATTGCCGCCAGTGTGCCCATCAATTGCCACCAGTGTGCCCCACCAATTGCTGCCAGTGTGCCCCATCAATTGCCGCCATTGTGCCCCATCAAATTCTGCCAGTGTGCCCCTCCGCCTGATGTTTACCATTTTGTAAGCCTATTAGAGCCCACGGTTCTAATCAAGACACTTATTAGAGCCAACTGCTGTAATCAGGCGCTTCCAGAAAAAACACTGATGTAATTCAGATGCCCGGCGCCCGACAAGGGGCCAGAGACTTGAATAGGGGGCGGCAGCAGCGACAATAGTTAGATTCATGCAATGCATGAATCTATCTATTGGTGATGGAGCAGTGCAGGAGAGAGGGGGCGGCGCTCCTGCGCCCTCTATGGACACACCGCCACTGCTCCAACTCGTCACGTTTAGGTCCAGAAAAATAGATACTGAAGTCCTTTTCTTTTTTTGCTGAACATGCAGACTAAGGCCCCATACAGACGACCGAACATGTCATGTTTCAGCAGACATGTTCGGTCGTCTGTACAGCCGAGCGGACAGGATTCCACCTTACATTTGCCGGCTGGGCCTTTTTCGAGCGGGCAAATATTTCTAAACATGTTTAGAAACATGCCCGCTGGAATCCTGTCCGTCGGACATGTTCGGTCGTCTGTACAGACCTACCGTACATGTCCGAGCGGCCGCCATCCCTCGCATGCGTCGAATGACTTTGACGCATGCGCGGAAGCATTGAACTGCCAGGGCCGCGCACATTGCCGCTTCATCGTCGCGGCGACAGCATGGCCTCATCGCCGCGTATCAAGTACGCGCGGATTTCTGTATGATGGTGAGTACAGCCATCATACAGAAATCTCCGGGCAGACATGTACGCTGAAAACGGTCCGGCGGACCGGTTTCATCGTACATGTTTGCTCGTCTGTACGGGGCCTCAGAGGTAGGCAAGTGTAAACTGACACAAATCCATTTGCATTCACCTGTCCATAGCACTGCATGGAGCTTCCAATCAGGTCTGCCTAAAAAACTGACTGATGGATCTAAAAGAAAAGCTTGTGTGAAAGGGGCGTTAGATTTTGCAGAGCTTTTTTTTTATTCCTCTGAAATTTACTTTTTTAAACTTAGGGTTCAATTGAAATATACATTTTATATACAGTATAATAGCAGAAGTAATCACTTACCAATCACTAGTTTGTGAATGGCTAGTGATGTCCATTGTTAGGTTGATTGACCAACAATTAACAAGCCCAACAGTTTTTTATGCTTTTATGCCATAGTGAGAGCCAAAGACAGTGTGTGTGTGGATCTTGCAAGACTACTGAAAATAATGAGATTCTATACATTTATGTTCAACTAATCAGGCTCAAACTTTTTAACTCCTTGCACCAAGGAGAGTATTTCAATTAATTAATCTTATACTTATGAGGTGTTAGTGACAAGCTTAGCATTTTCAGGGTTTTCTGGAATGCTAGCAATTAAGGAGGGCGACCCACTGTTAGCTCAGGAGGTAACGTGACAACTATTTGCTATCTGGCGGATTGGTGATACATGTGAAGTGCTTCGAATTGCTTACTTATTTTAAGATACAGGTTGCATGTGTTTGACAGCTGTCAAATCTAGATCTTTATTTAAGATTTTCATGTAAAACTCAGCTAGAATGTGCATTTTTTTTTTGAAGAAGCACATGAAAAGTACTGCTGTTTAATAATTCTCATCTGGGTCAACCTAACAGTTTTACAGGCCTTAACACTAACCTTGATAGGACCCAAGAATCATGCCACGTACACACGAGCGATTTTCCCGTCGAAAAAAAAAAACAATGGTTTTCCAGACGGAATTCCGCTCAAGCGTGTCTTGCGCACACACGGTCACACCAAATTCCGACAGCCGAGAAAAATGAAATTCAATTCTTCTGAGCATGCACGTTTTTTTTTTTTGCATGGAGACGAACGGTTTTCCCGCTCTTTTTTTTCCGACAGTTTTGCTGTTGGAAAAAGTCAGACGTAGCATACACACGGTCAGGATTCCTGGCCAAAAGCTCTCATCTGACTTTTTCCGACGGGAAAGCTGGTCATGTGTACGGGGCAAAACAGTTCACAACCTGTACAATAAATATTGCATTATAGAGAAATTAAATAGCATAGGTGGTGCCATGTATACATTTTGTACAACATATTAGTTGTGTTCAGATGGCAGCAGGATCACCATATGCTTGGTTGCAGGTAATACAGATGATGAAAGGGAGCTCTTGAAATTATATAAATATATACGCTTGCCACTGTTTTTTTAAAGCCCTTTCAGGAATAGAGGGGAATTCTTCCAATGGGGACAATTTTCCACTAACGCTTGTGTAAAAAGTGATTTCCTTCACTTTGAAGAGATTTACTATCATTTTCTTTTGCGTTTGCAGGAAAGGAAATCAGGCAGACTTTCCCCAATAGGACACACATGGCAAAAAAATAAAAAGGAAACTTACAGGGGTATCTTATTCACTACTCCCCCCAAAATGTATTATATGAGATGACTATTCCCACTGATTAGGGACAAAATGGGTGATGCCATATATTAGAATGTGAAAAGTTGCCTCCGTGGACATTCTTTGCTTCCTCTAGTGCAGTGGTCTCCGAAGTGCAGCCTGGGGGCTGAATGCGGCCCTTTGCTTGCTTTTATCAGGCCCACGGGCCAGTATTTTGTTCACTGACACCAACGAAGGGGCACAGTTCCTCCCAATGACACCAACAATGGGGCTCAATAATACCAATGATGAGGGGCCATTCCTACCAATGACATCAATGATGGGTCACAGTTCCTCCCAATGACACCAATTATGGGGCATGGTTCCTCCCAATGACACAGATGATGAGGGACCATTCATCCCAATGACACTAATGATGGGGTACAGTTCTCCTTAATGAGGCCAAAGGTCAGGCACCGTTCCTCCCAATGACACCAAAGATGGGACAATTTCTACTCAGGATGGCCACAGTCCGGCCCCCCTAATGTCTGAAGGACAGTAAACTGGCCCTTTGTTTACAAAGTTTGGAGACCTCTGCTCTAGTGGATATTGTTATAAATCCCTACATTTCATAGTATAGCAAAAATAAGAGAGAGAAATTGTGTACAAACGCAAAAGTAGCATAAAAACGACTTTATGGTAAACTCAGACATAATAACCTAACAAATGTGTTAATTGAAAATATTCTATACTTTGCAATTTAATTTGGACAGTTACTTTTAATGTGGCTATAGGTTTCATGAATTTAGGAATATGGAATTTGTCAGATTATACACATTTGTTGTAAGCAATATTTTATGATTGAACTCAGGAGGATTTTGTCTTATTATCTTTTGCCCGTTGTCGGCGCCTTTCTGTATTTCTGACTTGTTTAAGAAGTGTCTGAAGATCAGCGGCTAACTTTGAAGTAGTGATTTGTTCATCTGATAGTGAAATACCTTAAAGAAAAGTGTGATGGTGTCACCAATCATAGAGCAGAAGATTGTGCAGGGTTCTTAAGTCTTCCACATTGCAGCTTCTTCAGCAGTGACAATGTAAACACTCAAGCGGTGCTTAGAAAAAAGGAGCCGTCAAGTGGTTCCGCTCAGCACTGACTTTGAGACGCCACCCCTTCATTGCTGGGCGCAGATAGAACACAAGTGCTTTTTTTCACTTGGCAAATTGGCTTATTCCTTGATCACACAGCATTACTGATGGGCGCCATGTATTTTAACAGGTCGGTGATCTAACAGCTAAACGGAGTATCCAAGTTTGGGTGACTTTGGGTCTTCCTTATAGAATTATTCAGACCATAAGTCAATCCTAAGAAAAAAAGGATGATTAGGACAGCCGCACTCCAATCCAACGTAGCTTTATTGTAAAAAAAATGAAACAGGTACTACAAGTCACAGCAACGGAACCTGGGACAGCTGACGCGTTTCACACTGACTTTAGTGTTTACTCATGAGTAAACACTAAAGTCAGTGTGAAACGTGTCAGCTTTTACAATAAAGCTATGTTGGAGTGCGGCAGTCCTAATCATCCTTTGTTTTTAATTGCCATGTGCATTGCCAGCACCCTCGGTCTCTGAGAGGAAGATTGTAACCAAATAAGACCTGCCCGGTGCGGCAATTTTTGTCTCTTAATAAGTCAATCCTAACTCTGATATTGCTTCTCAGCAGTAAGAACATAACCAAATGGTTTTTATTCATGTGACTAATATTGCAGGGATCCTATAGCAGGAAATGTAGTGGAAGGTAGTTATGTCAGCACTAAGTTACAGACCTTGCTTTGTGCACTGGTCCAAATCATTTGGTGGAGGGGGGATTATGGTGTGGGGTTGTTTTTCAGGGGTTGGGCTTGACCCCTTAGTTCCAGTGAAGGGAACTCTTAAAGCCCTGTACACACGGTCAGTCCAAACCGATGAAAACGGACTGAAGGACCTTTTCATCGGTCCAAACCGATCATGTGTGGGCCCCATCGGTCAGTTATCCTTTGGTCAAAAATTTTAGAACTTGCTTTAAGATTGAACCGATGGATGCCTAACCGATAGGTCAAAACAGATGGTTAGTATGCAAAAGCATCGGTTAAAAACCTGCGCATGCTCAGAATCAAGTCGACGCATGCTTGGAAGCATTGAACTTCATTTTTCTTTGCACGTCGTTGTGTTTTACGTCACCGCGTTGGACTCGATCGTTTTTTTAACTGATGGTGTGTAGGCACATCAGACCATCAGTCTGCTTCATCGGTTAACCGATGACAACGGTCCTTCGTGTGTACGTCGCCTAAGGCGTCAGCATACCAAGACATTATGGCCAATTTCATTCTCCCAACTTATTGGCAACAGTTTGGGATGGCCCCTTACTGTTCCAACATGATTGCACAAGTGCAGAAATAAGGTCCATAAAAACATGGATGAGTGAGTTTGGGGTGGAGGAACTTGACTGGCCTGAACAGAGTCCTGGCCTCAACCTGATAGAACACCTTTGGGATGAATTAGAGCGGAGACTGTAAGCCAGGCTTTTTTTGTCCACATCAGTGCCTGACATCACAAATGCGCTTCTGTAATAATTGTCTAACTTTCTCATAGACACACTCCTAAACCTTGTGGACAGCCTTCCCAGAAGAGTTGAAGCTGTTATAGCTGCAAAGGGTGGGATGCCATTAAAGTTCATGTGCGTCTAAAGGCTGGCGACCCAATACTTTTGACAATATCGTGTATATATAAACCCAATCACTAAAATTTCTTACAAGAATTAACATGTTAATGCAATTTCAAAAATAATTTTAGAATCTTTTTAAAAATGCCGTATTCATAAAAATCATAAATGGTGTTCCTGCGTTGTCACCATATTACATGGAGATTACAGATGGCCATTTCAACACATAATTTACAGTACAGGCATGGTCCATTGTTGGACAAATACATGCAGTTTTTTTTATTAAAAAGTTTCAATATCACACTGCCTTTTATTTTTATATTCTTTCACCATGTTGGTGGTAAGAGAGGATTGTGGAGGATGAGGTGGATCAGATTAGATTTCCAATGAAAAAAGTGCTTCAAACCTTTCTTAAGGCTCAATCTGATTCCTGTACCATTTAACAGTTCGCACTGCGATCTGCAAACTAATCTGGGGGTGTCATTTATTTTACATTGACACCCCCAGAGGTTCGCAGATGTCAGAGTGATCTAGTATGCAATTCAGGTGTGATGCGGTAACCGTCACTGCAGGGTTTCCTGCATCGTACCATTGTGAACCGGGACTAACACAAAGATAGGATATTTATTACATAGTATATATTATATTATAGTATATATTTTTTTCTTGGCAGCACTGAGAGTTTTTTTTTTTTTTCAAAGTATAATAGGTTCAGTTGTCATATTGGATACACGTAGGTTTGCACTTAATTGTATTGTCATTATAGTTTTTTTTAATTATGGCAAAAGAGGTACTATCTTACTTGAGAACAACAATTGGATTTGTTGGTGCAGATTTGTGTCTTATGCCGCGTACACACGACCGTTTTTCGGGTTCTAAAAAATTACGTTTTTTTAATGTCATTAAAAACGATCATGTGTGGGCTTCAGAGCATTTTTCGGGTTATAAAAAATGGCCAAATTTTTTTCGAAAATGCAAAATTTTTTCGCGACGTTTTTAACGTTGTCGTTTTTAGGGTTGTAAAAAATGGTCGTGTGTGGGCTTTAACGACGTGAAAAATCTGCGCATTCGCTCAAAAGCAAGTTATGAGTCGGGAGCGCTCGTTCTGGTAAAACTACTGTTCGTAATGGAGTAAGCACATTCATCACGCTGTAACAGACAGAAAAGCGTGAATCGTATTTTACTAACACGAAATCAGCTAAAGCAGCCCCAAGGGTGGCGTCATTAAAATGGAACTTCCCCTTTATAGTGCTGTCATACGTGTTGTACGTCACCGCGCTTTTCTAGAGCATTTTTTTTCACGATTGTGTGTAGGGAATGCCGTTTTAATGATCGGGATGAAAAAAACGTAGTTTTTTCTAGACCCTTAAAAACTTAATTTTTTAGAACCCGAAAAACGGTCGTGTGTACGCGGCATTATTCATTTATGTGAAGTGTAAATTGTAAAGCAGAACTAAAGCTGACCATAGACAAATTCGAAATATAGCCGGCCTATGTGTGGGCAGGCTGGTTGTACTGAAGTCGATCTATTGATTGACTTCAGTACAACCAGCCTTTTGAGGTTTTTGTACAATATAGAAGAGTTCCCTTTACTGGAACCAATGGGCCAAGCCCAACCCCTGAAAAACAACCCCGCACCATAATCCCCCCTCCACCAAATTATTTGGACCAGTGCACAAAGCAAGGTCTGTAACTTTGTGCTGACATAACTACCTTTCATGGGGTAAATATATTTTCTTTTAATTTTTCCTGCTATAGGATCCCTGCATTTGGTTATGTTTTGTCTGCTGAGAAGCAATATCAGAGTTAGGATTGACTTATGGTCTGAATAATTCTATAAGGACTCAAGTTTGAGCGAATCATCCGTCAAAAAAATATACGGTTTTGATGTTGGAATGTCCGATCGTGTGTATGCGGCATTAGTCTACTAATGATCAGAGTCCTCTTATTTCACCTAACCAAGCTTTAGCCCAGTTGTTATTTCATGGCCTATGTAGTTTTTATCAACCAGATCCCTCTAGTGGTTGTGAGTAGAACTGCACATTTTCAAAAAGCAACCATGAAGATTGATAACTGTATAATGTATAATATTAACACTAAGAAGTATATATTTATAGAAGATGTATATATTTATAAGAATAATAATTCTCTATAATATTGTCTGTATTTTTTTTGTTAAATATTCAGCTTTCCGTATTTGGCTTTAGCCATTACCTATGTTACATAGTTACATAGTTACATAGTTAGGTTGAAAAAAGACACAAGTCCATCCAGTTCAACCACAAACAAATAAACAAACAAAATAAAAACACAGTACAATCCCATACACCCAACTCCATACCCACAGTTGATCCAGAGGACGGCAAAAAACCCTTTATAGAGAATATTTATTGTCTCAGGCAGCACACTTCCTATTGCATTCAATCGGGTTGAAGAAGCCACTTGGCATGGTGCAATGTCTTAAGCTGGTGAAGAGAAAGTGCAGACATTTGTTGATAATTTCAAGCTTTTTAGACTTGTGTCCAGGACAGCTGGAATTAGGCTATCATGTACAGATCAGTGGCTATCACACCCCCGTGTTTGTGATCTTCTGCAGCGCTGCTTCCTTCTGCCTCTCATCAAGGCCTAATGAACACAAACCGTGACAGGTGAAATCTTCCTCCAGACCTCAGATTCTCCCATACAAAAAGCCACGCTTAATCCCTGGCCCTTTGTGTAAATTGGTGATCTGCATGGTCATGAACTCCAGGGAGACATTGGCAGGAAACACAAAGCACCATGGGTAGATTCACCAACCCACATAGTCATTTAAGCCTTTGTTGTATTGTTTGGAGAGAGATTTGATAGACAATAGGACTTGTCCATCAAAGATTAAGCAGACTGGAAGTGTAGTTTATACCAACAAATGATTGTGGCCTTTTGGAGTGTTAACATAGCCACGTAATACTGTCCACGGACTTAAACACACAATCTAAGTGATGATAAGCAACATTGGACTTAATCGTTTATTCTGTGCGCTAAAGCCAATGGAAATGCATGTAGGTTAATAGTTCACTTCTGGAATTGTCTAGCTATGGACCAAAACGAGTTATTGCCAGCCTTTTTCCCTCTTACCACAATGACATCTTGTAAGAAACAGGTGTATCTATGCAGGATGCATCATTCCACACTAAATTTAACTATATGATACTGAAAGTCAGTTTTTAAGTATGTCCAAGCTTTTCATTTTGCAAGTACAATTACAATAATTGTGTGTGCAATGACAGATCATTAAAACATATATATTTGTTTCCCTAACTGGCAGATTTTAAATAAAAAATAATACTCCTTCATATAACTTCCAACAATTTCTACCTACCTTTAATTTTGGGGTATTTGTAATTTGTTCCTTAAATCACATAGTCATCTTTTTCTTCTATAACATGTTCTCTGCAAGGTCTTTATTTTCTTTATTATATATAATTATTCCTCAAACCTTGATTTCCACACCACATTACACTATAATATGTTTGTACGTACTCCTCATTTAACGATCAGGTTCCGTTCCAATGACCAGGTTGTTAAACTAATTGGTTGTTAAATGAGAAGCCACAAGTAATCAATATTTTAAGAATTCTTAACTACTGTACTGTACTGTATTGTGAAAAAAAGGTCTAAACGCAAAACTCCAGCTCAATACCGTTGTTTTAATTTGCATAAGTACAGAACACAAACCAAAATTCTGTACTGTACAGTACAATGATGTACAGCGCATTGTTTGGGTGGGGAGAGCTTGTCATAAGTCTGAGTGGCCATCAAACAGGTAAGTCATTAAACAAGGAGTATCTGTATACTATTTTGTTGGTTATTACATGCAAAGAAACGCTGAGCAGATGTTGCCTACTGGTCATGTAGGGAATAGTATGTGTGGGGAAAGGGAGGTAAGGCGGCACATCACCATTCTTTCCATAATTTTATTTGGATACCTTTATTATGCAAATATTCAGGGGACAAATATGGGGAAAATTAGGTTTAAATTCCAGACAAAGAGTAAAAACTTGATTTAAAGTACATTAATTGTATAGATAACAGGATCTTTTGTTTTATTAGATTCCTAGAATCCCCATACACAGCACACTTATAGGTGTTCTAACTCAACCAGGGCCCTTTTACTTTGTACAGTGCTAGTCACTGAACATGCTTGCAGGAGACGGTGCTGAGGGCTGACCTCATCAGTAACCTGCTGCTCTTTCATTGTCAAGTCATTAAGCTGGGTTGGAAGCGTACACAGAGGTATTAGATGTAGTCCAGCTCTGGGCATGTAATGTAATGATTTCACTTGGGTGCTGATTGTAGTGTGGATTCAGGCTGTTTTCCCCTTTTGCCCTAAGATACGCATGTTTTTTTTCATGTGGGGGAGGAGCAACGCCAGGAAAGCTATTTAACTGATTGTTCATCTAATATGAGGTTACAATGTGCCCTACACAAGGTTGGCAGTTGCCCCTCCCCAGGTTCTGCAGTTTGCTAACAGATCCCCCAGGGGACAATAGCATACAAAAGAGGGTGATAGGTACCTCATCAACATGCTGCCAGGAGGTCTTTTAACTGTTGAGATACTCTAAAGACCTTCCAGGAGAGCCAAGTTTACGAACAAGGAGGGTCTCCATACGCTCAATGTGGTCCATCTCGGGCACCCATTCCAGAAAAAGTTGGGGTCTGCACCAATTTCCAGTGGTGCAGGATAACCTCCTAAACCATGCTTAAGAAATACCCCAAAATGCCCATCTTGATGTGTTTAAGAAAATCAGGAATGATGGAGAGCAGTTCAATCTGGGGAGAATTTAAAACAATCACGTCAGTAATTTTTGCATACAACCCCAAAATTGAGATCCAGAATTTATGAAGCCCACCAAAGGTTGTTAAGCAGTTACAGACAGGTAAAGATGGTGAAGGAGGATCGGGTTCCTGTATCACCTAGTTAGTAGTTTTAAACCAGTCTCATGGGCCTTACTGGCTAAGGATAAGCAGTGAGTATACATAAAAAATTTATCCCAGTCATCTGATGAAAATTGGAGCATCGAATTCTGTTTGCTTAGCAATCTGTATAATCAGGAAGATCAGGATGTGTACTGGACATAAGAATGATATATATTGCAGAGAAAGTACGGTCCGGCAAAGAATCTCAACGGAACAGGTCTTCTCTAGGTGTCTGGTCCCTACCCAGTAGGTCCCTACGAAGCCTGGAGCGGAAAAAGCACAACAACTGTCTATAATCCAACCAGTGGACAATAAACATAGATCCAGTAGGAACGATCAAAGAAAGCGAAAGTACCGTCCTACCCTGTAAGATCTGAACTAGCTGACTGGACCAAGACTTGTTCCAAGCCAGAAATGTCATGCAAAACAGAGCCAGTAGAAACTTCAAGGTTCCAAAGAGGCAGGTCATAGGCTCAACCAGAGCTTTTTTTCTCAGAAAATAGGTGCAGGAACTCAACCACGACCCCGTTCAGATTTCACAAACAGTAGAAGGGTCTTAAAGGATTGCATTATATACAGAGTGCAGAGTTTAGGGGTGTTACACACAGAGTGCAGAACTGTCACTTGTAAACACAGAAACCAGACTTCTGTATTTACAAGTGATTGTGGTGAGCAGGCACCAAAGGATCTGAGCCAAAGGTGGTGGAACTGAGTTCCCCCAAGTTCCCCCTGAAAAAAAGCTCTGGGCTCAACAAGAGATAATAAAGAGAACATATCAATGTATTTATCTCAGAAAGGGAGGAGTTGGAGTCTTAGAAAGTGAAGGGAAGCAGAAGTCAGTGTAAGGCCGGTTTGATCCAGAGAAATGCTTCAAAATCGCATAGGGTGGTGGTCTAGTCTATAGAGATTCACTGCTTAGCAGGAAGGCTGAGAAACCAATTGACCACTCTGGTCAAAACTGCAGTAGGGAAGAAAAAAAAAAGTCATTTTGAAATTGATGGCAACAGCATGTCTCAAAAAACTTGGAACAGGAAAACAAAAAGCTGGCAAAGCAAGTGTTACTAACAAGGAAGAGCAGGAAGAACATTTTGCAACTGATTAGTTTATTTGCAAAATTATCCTTTGCCAGTTTGATGTACGTATTTTCCAATGGAACATACCTGTTATTGGTGTACTGTTTATTCTGTATGCTTGTTAAATAAATTCTTCTTTTTAAATTAAAAACAAAATTAGGTTATTTGCAACAGGTCGGTAACATGATTGGGTATAAAATGAGCATCTTAGAGAGCCAGAGTATCTCAGAAGTAAAGATGGGCAGAAGTTCACTAATATGTGAAAAGCTGCTTCTAAAAATTGTGAAAACAATATCTGAATAATGTTCCTTTAGCATAAAATTGCAAAGGCTTTAAAAATATCCTCGTCTACAGTAGATAATATCATCAAAAGTTCTGAGAATCCAGAGAAAACTCTGTGTATCAGGAACAAAACTGAAACACAATATTGGATGCCTGTGATCTTCAGGCCCTCAGACAGCACTGCATTAAAAACAGGCATGATGAATATCACTGCATGGGCTCAAGAATACTTCGAAAAATCACTGTCTGTGACTGTGAGCACCATCCAAAAATGCAAGGTAAATCTCTATTATACAAAGAAAAAGCCATATCTGAACATGATTCATAAATGCCACGGTCTATTCTGGGCCAAAAGTAATTTAAAATGGTCTTTTGAAAGGTGGGCCCAGCATCCTCTAAAATTAAAGGTAGAAGGATCTTCTGGCTTGGTATCGGTGCCTAGTTCAAAAGCCTGCATCTCTGATGTTTTGGGGATGCATTTGAGAATATGGAATGGGCAGCTTGCACATCTGCAAAGGCACTTTCAATGCTGAACTATATATCCAGGTTTTAGAGCCACATATGCTCACATCCAGACAACATCTTTTTCAAGCAAGGCCTTGCATATTTCAGCAGGACAATTCTAAACTGCATAGTGGAAGAGTCCAGGTGCTTAAATGGCCTCTCCGCAGTCCAGACCTTTCTGCAATTAAAAATATCTGGCAAATCTTGAAACTGAAAATACTAAAAATCCTTTACTTGCAATGACTGCCTGAAGTCTGGAACCCATGATCACTACCAAAGATTAGGTTTCCTAATTTCTGATGCTTTGCCAGGCTCTAACTGCAGATGTCTTCAGTTGTTCTTTGTGGGTCTTTCTGCCTTTAGTTTTGACTTCAGCAAGTGAAATGCATGCTCAATTGGGTTGAGATCCGGTGATTGACTTGGCCATGGCAGAATATTTCCCTTCTATATCTTCAAAAGCTTGTGGGTTGCTTTTGCAATGTGTTTTGGATTATTGTCCATCTGTACTGTGAAGCGCCAATCAACTTTGCTGCATTTGTCTGAATCTGGGTTGACAGTATGTCTGTAAACACTGCAGAATTCATCCGGCTGCTTCTGTCTTCTGTCACATCATCAATAAAGACCAATGACCCAGTGCCACTGGAAGCCATGCATGCCCATGATGCCATCACCCTGTCTCCGCTATGCTTTACAGATGACGTTGTGTGCTTTGGATCATGAGCTTTTCCAAGCCTTCTCCCCACTTTTTTCTTCCCGTCATTCTGCTAGAGATTAATCTTAGATTCATCCATTCAAAGAATGCTTTTCCAGAACTGTTCTGGCTTTTTTAGATGTTTGCCTGTGTCCAAATATGTATGTACCTAACTGTATGTACATTCATGTAACTGTGACAGATCCAGGTGTAAGCAATATCCATATGCTTCTGTACATTTATACTCATAGGGAAGACTGAGCGTGAGTTTCTCTCCCTGCCTCTGATTACCTTATATTTATTTCTGCAAAAGTGTAACAAAATCACAGCATTGATGTTTAGGGTTTAAATATATGCAGTAAAGTATATGAGATTTTTTTTTACAAATTCTTTATTTGTATTTTCCAGTAATTACATCTAGGAAATCAAGTTGACATTTCAAAGTAAAGTCATTATAAAGTAAAATGTTCAACATATTATTTTGATTGTTGGTTATCAAAAGAAAGGTCATATAATACCATCAAAAACATTACGTAGCGTATATAAAATGTTGCCTAGTCAATACTATGTATACAGTATCTAAGTGAGAAGGGCAATAGTCGGGTAAAGTAGGAAAGGCATTAGTACTTCATGGAATCAAGAGATATTGGCCAGACGGATAAGCGGGCACCTAGCCAGGGATGTCCACTAATCTCTGCATAAATTAAAATTGTATATAGGGAATATAGGGAAAGATGTACAGTATATCATAAGCGTGGGCACACCCTCATCACTCTATGCAGTACCGACCCCCCCTACTCTGCGAGCTCCCCCCACAATGCTGCTGGCTCCCCTCCTCTTCTCTCCTCTCCCCTAAGCTGCCTCAGGGGATGTTTCAGGATGGACAGCAGAAGAAAGGGCTAGTCAATATGTCATTTACAGGACCCTTCCTTTTCTAAAGAACACATGTGAACACACTCAACTGCGTTTACTATGCTTCAGTTTGTGAATGAACAGGTAGCCACTCTACAGAGAGCACTTTCCATTTATTCATAGCCCTGTAAATCTGAGACTGCACAGAAAGGCATATTTGTTTGAGCTTTGGGGTGCCCACCCTAATGCAATAGGCTGTGCACACCGATGCTGTGTTATAAATAATAATGCTCTAAATTGTAAATCTGTAAAACAGAATTAATGCATTAATAGATCTGTGTTATATCTTATTACAACTAGTCTAACAAAACAGATGTTGCTGCTAAATAATGGAAAGTTTTAAAAAACTGGAAATTACCATTTTTTTTCTTTGCCTGTCACCGCCAGCTCTTCTTTAAACTGTCTCCAGTTTTTAGTAAATCTGTCTCAAATGTTCTTTTCCAACAATATAAGGCACTGAAAAGCAAATGTTCCATGCCACTGCTAAAAATTAATGTCTGGGAATAAGTATTTCTCATTGTGGTTGTTGCTGCCATGACATGCTAATGATGTGCATCATTAATACACTGCTTAGAAGCAACAATACAAGGAGATCAAACAGACGTGAATGCTTTTGTCGTCATGTTTGCCCATGATAATCGAGACTGAAAAGTGATTTGGTAGGGCAAACCTTTCCCTCTTTTAAGCATCACAGTATGAAACTGGATGATGAAAAAGTTCTATAGAGGCTTCTTACTTTGTGTGTCTTTGAGATGGAAATGAATTTAGAGCACAGACCTTTATCTTCCAGCTCTGAGACCTTTCTGAGATGAGCGGGGCTGCCAGGATTCACCTGTCTCTTGCAAGTGATGAGTGACTGAATGGAGTGTGAAGAATTTACTGGCCCTCCAACAATAGAGCAGCAATTTGTCTATTACTCCTCCCACTCATTCTAAAAACGTCTGTAAACTTCCAGCCTTCAAAGGAGGGGGGTAGACATAAACCACGGAAAGAGGATATGGTTATCCTTTATCCAAAGAGGCCTACAGCAGTGTAGAAGGCTGGCCTTAGATTGTTGTGCCGCGTACACATGATCGGGCTTCTGCCCGGCCAAATCATCCATTGGGAAAAGATAGAACATGTTTTATATCTAAACTCCGATGAAATTCATTGGAATTTCCGATTAAAAAACTCTGATGGGGCTACACACGATCGGGCATATGCCCGGCCAAATCACATCGGAATTCCGATGGAATTCCATCGGGAAAAAATAGAACATGTTTTGTATCTAAACTCCGATGGAATTCATCGGAATTTCGGATTAAAAAACTCAGATGGGGCTACACACGATCGAAAAATCCAATGGAAATTCCGATCGTGTGTACAAGGCATTAGATATGTTTTCAAAGAACATCAAGTGAAAAAATATCTGCTCATCCTTGCACAAGTTGCATGGGTTGCATGGGTGTCAGGGTCTGCTATGGAGAATACCAGCCTGTCCTGAACATGTGGGGCCAGATCCTCAAAAGAGATACGCAGGCGGATCTGCTGTTCCGCCTGCGTATCCCTGTTTCTATCTTTGGAACTGATCCACAGAATCAGTTTCCAAGAGATAGACAGAAGATCCGACATGTGTAAGGGACTTACACTGCCGGATCTTAGGATGCAGTAACGCATCCGCCGCTGGGGGCATTTTGCGTCGAAATGCCGCTTCGGGTAAATTAGCACTTACGGAGATCCACAAAGCTTTTACGCTTCGTTTTTTTTCCGTAAGTATTAAGTTGCATGTGTAAAATTAGGGCTGCTTTTACAAAGTGTAAACTGTTTACACCTTATAACAGTAGACCCTTCTTACCCGTGACGCTGTTATTTTTTTTTTTTTTTATTTTTTTTTTTCCCGCCGTATCATTTTTTTTTCCCGACGCAACTTTTTTGACCCGGTGCGATTCACGAAGCTCGGCGTAACGTAATTTTGCGCTATGCACGTCGGGAAAATGACGTCACGAGCATGCGCAGTACGTCCGGCGCGGGAGCGCGCCTAATTTAAATGGGACTCGCCCCCATTTGAATAGGAACGCCTTGCGCCGGCGGAATTTAAGTTACACACCCGAAAATTTCTAGGTAAGTGCTTTGTGGATCGTGCACTTAGGTAGAAATTTTCCGGCAGTGTAACTTAAATGGGAAAAGATAAGTTACGGCAGCTGGCTGTGGATCTGGCCCGTAGTACTTTCATCTTTCCTCCTGCTTCATAGCAGCAAAAAGTAACAATGTCATGGTTTTCTTCTTGTTTAAGTTACCTCTGTTATAAAAAAATAGCTATTGTTGAAGGTCAGCTTTGGAGCTGACATTCGTATAACTGCTTCACTACTTGGTGAGCAGCTGACTCGGAAAAAACATTTGCACATCGCGTGTCTATATTCCTGATATTCTCATACTTGCTGCAGATCAGGATCTGCAACCTGCCTGCGTCATCAATAACAATTCCACCATGGCATCTCCCATATTTATTTCAGACAAATTCCCTTTAAATTCCATTTCTGTGTCAGGAGGTTTTGATCCTTTTATTGCAAATCAGAAACGTTTAAAACTGATTCAGCTTTGATTAGTCTGAAGCGTTTTACAGTCTTTACTGCCTACCATTCATCTTTTCTGTGATGGGAAGGCTTTTCACTGAGTAGTCTGGGAAGATAAAACTTCCTTTCGGCCTCTTGACCCCTTCATTGAGCACAGCAGCTGTGATAACCCTGTCTTGCCCCAACCCAACACAAGGTCACCATGGAATTTTAGGATGCCCATAGAATGAAGAAAACAACTTTCCCATTGAAGTGTTTGTTTGATGAGTTACATGTTTTTCATTTGTGTTACTATCCTCTACTAGTCTACTATTCAACAGGATTAGGAGTTTGATTTTGGCCTAATAAAACACTGCAGAGAAATGGGACCATACACAGGAGGAAAATGTGTATGTTTTGCCAACATTAACCAACCAGAAACTATATTATTTAAACAATTAAGCATGTACCACTTTGATGCCAAGCAGTTGAATCTTCATGAATGCAGTCAAGTTTCAGTTTTCTTTAAGACACACTCACAGTTGACTAAAGAGACATAAAGATACACAGCTTGACTCCCATGTTTTCATGTGCGGGAAAGTTGACATCCACGTGCAGAATAAGTCAGCCTTGCAATTCTCCTTGGCAGACACAGACTCCAATAAGGAATCATTTTTGTGCACAAAAGAGCAGGACTAACTTTATTTAACCTTTGTGGCAGAGACTATGTCTATGGATTTGCCAGAAGGGTTGATATTTTTAGAGGATTGGGGCTACTTATAGCATAATCAGCTGTGGTTTAATTAAACATCCTACACATGGCGTCTAATAATAGATCAGTCCTAAACTGATGTCAGTCTGTGAGCTTCACTGATACATTACATCACATGCACAATTGTGTTGTAGCTCAGTAGCTTGGCACTGATATAAAACAACAGAATATACTGTATGTTTATTGTAGAGATACAGTGCCTTGCAAAAGTATTCACCCCCCTTGGATTTTTACCTACTTTGTTACATTACAGCCTTTAGTTCAATGTTTTTTAAATCTTAATTATATGTGATGGATCAGAACACAATAGTCTAAGTTGGTGAAGTAAAATTAGAAAACTATATACATAAAACTATTTTTCAGAAATAAAACAATGATAATTGGCACGTGCGTATGTATTCACCCCGTTTGTTACGAAGCTCATAAAAAGCTCTGGTGCAGCCCATGGCACCTCTTTACTTTGTTGAGGGGATGTACAGCAGAGGAATATACCACCATGATTATTGCTAAATACAGGGATATTCTTGAGCAAAAGCTGTACCACTCTGTGTGTGATTTGAGGCTAGGACGGAGGTTCACCTTCCAGCAGGACAATGACCCCAAACACACAGCTAAAGCAACACTTGAGTAATTTAACCTCCCTGGCGGTATGATTCTTTCTGGTTTTAGGTGCTGAAAGCGGTACAATTATTTTGCATTAAATTTGGCGTTTTACATTGTAGGCCTGTAATTCTTAGAAATAACTCACTTAAATCTGTCCAAACAAGAGTCTACTAGACAATTTGGGTATGAAAAAGTTTGAAAAACAAAATCATAAATTATAATATAATAAATAACTATAAATAATTATAACAAATAATAATGTAATTATAATAAAAATGATTCAATAATGTAATCAAATCAAAAACACTGAAATTTGCTCAGTTGCAGAATTGTCGCTGTCATTACTTTTATTTTTTTATGACGAATTTCCCCACAAATCGCTATCGCTCAATTCTGCAAGTGATAATAATTTATTATCGCTGTTTTCTAGCTGCTCTAAAATCACTTTTGACATAAAGGGACACTTTTGGTTGCTATGGACAATCTACAGTTTGCAGGCAGAAAGAACAGTTTTTATTATACAAAAGTACATGCAGGACACTGGGCAGACCACTAGGGACAGAGGGGTGTGTGTATTTTTTACAGCGCCAAAAACCGCAACACTTCAACTTTAGTGCGGTTGCAGGGGGCTAATATTGCACACTAGAGTATAGAAAATTTAAAAAAAAGGAAAACAGTTAGGGATTAAAAGACCACAAAATAATAATTTGCAGTAACTTCTCCTCTAACAAGGACCAACATAGCCTCAATACATACCTATTTAGATTTATTTATAAGTGCTAAATGGGTGGGTGCTGAATAAGCTGCCACTGAAGGAAACAATTAGAGTGTGAGCATGAGGTGATTAGCTCAGTCCTAAAGCATCACACAGGACTTGTAAAAGGCAAATAAAGGGAAAACCTGAAAGATATAAATGAAATAGAGACCATTCAAAAAAGAAGGTCCTACATTCTCAAGGATGACAATACAATCAACCAAGAGCATAAAATATAACATTGGAAAAATGTGTACAAAAGGGTAAGAGTAACAAATAGTATTAATTGTGCATGTATATCTTCCATTAGATTGTACAAAGACACACTGATTGACTCATACCCCTGAGGAAGGCAATGATTTGCCAAAACATGTCGGGATTATGTAACAACTTATGTCAATCTTAGTCGATCATTACTGTTTTTATCTTCTATTTTTCTATTACAAATAAAATATTTATATTTATAATTTTGTTTTGACTTTTCTGTATGACTTGTTTAATGGCACCGCTATAATCCCTCTCACCCTTTACAATCTTATATTACCCACAAGTTAGATCGCTTAGCAAAATCTAGAAACATGTTAATAAATTAAGATCTTTAATGCAGTTTATTGAACCATTGGATTGAAGTGGAATCAAAAAAGGAAAAAAAAAGGTGATTTATTAGAAGTCACTTTTACGCCACATTTGATAGGTATCATTTTTATTCTATCTCCTTGCAGTTTATTGAAAATACCAGTCTGTATTTGCTTTGCAATTTTGCGAAAGATGTTTGAAAAGTTTTGTGAAATCCCCACATGTGTGGCTAGCTGTAGTGTAGATGAATATGCATTAACAGTGTCTCACCAGAACTGTGAGCATTAGGCTTCATCTACACGGGACATTGTTTAACCTCTTCTGAACGATTTAACTTGACAGCTAGAAATCAGTGTCTAAAAACGTCCGTTTAGCCACGTTTATAAGCCGTGTTAAGCCAAGTTTAGCCGTGTTTGTGTCTAGAAGCATTTAAAAAAATATATATTATTTTTTTACTTAAATGGGCAAAAATGAAAAACGCCTATAAACGAAACGCGGGTTACCGTGTTTAGACGTGTTTGGCGTCTGAAACGTCGGAAACTTTGGTGTCTGAACACATTTAAAAAAAAATAGTCCTCTATACGCAACTGCCTAAAAACGACAGTAAACAAATCTGTGTACATGAACACATAAGATAACATTGAATGAGTTCAGGGACAGTAGAAAAAAGTGTCCAACTGCCTCTGAATGTCCGTTTAGCAGCAGCAGTGTACATGGGGCCTAACAGATCTGGCAGCATTTGAAACAACATCAAAACCCATTGTAGTTTTGGTGATGTAGAGATGTAGCAATTAAAGGCTTATTCCTTTAACAGAAAAGGGAATAATCGCAGATTATTTGTAGAGGTTTACCAACTTGCTACTAATATCCATATATTATTATACCAACATATTATTAGTAGTGCAATCTTTGCAACTTCAGCCATTTCTGTTAACTGTAATCCCGCGTACACACGATCGGTTAAACCGATGAGAATGGTCTGATGGACCGTTTTCATCGCTCCAAACCGATCGTGTGTGGGCGCCATCGGTTATATAACCATCGGTTAAAAAAAGCCAACTTGTTTTAAATTTAACCAATGGATTCCTAACCGATGGGAAAAAAACGATCGTTAGTAGGCACGTCCATCGGTTAAAAATCCATGCATTCTCAGAATCAAGTCGACGCATGCTTGGAAGCATTGAACTTCATTTTTTTCAGCACGTCGTTGTGTTTTACGTCACCGCATTCTGACACGATCGTTTTTTTAACCGATGGTGTGTAGGCGCGACAGACCATCAGTCGGCTTCATCGGTTAACTGATGAAAACGGTCCATCGGTCTGTTCTCTTCGGATGGACCGATCGTGTGTACATACGCGGCATTACTTGCACAGATCCATTAGAATTTGTGCAATTGTGGGCTTTGTACAGCTGCCCGAGTGGCTGCGATGTAACTCACAAAAGAGATTTGTATTTTTTTTTTCCGTTTGTAATCCACAGGATTTATGTGAATTATATTCAAGACATATTCATAAACATCTTAATAGTTCTTTCTATTACTAAGTTTCACTGTTCCACTTCTTCCCAGAGAATATTAATAAGCAGTTGCCAACCTCTGCCCTCTCACAGAACACTGCAGCCTTATACGGTCTGTGATTTCTGTATTTATAGAGTTTGATGGTGGAAGCCAGATTCATGATGAAAGGGCACTGGATAAGGATGAATTTAAAGTGACCAGACCTGGAAGAGACACTGGTGTCAGCAAAGTAACCAATGTGTAAATAATGCTTTGAGATACAGGAAGGCTGTACTTACTGTAAAGCCAACACAAAATCGCATTAGAACTGCAGACAAAAAACAGAATTCATTACTGAATATGTAAAATTAAAAACAAATTGTTTATGTGTCTTTTGTTTTAGATGCGCTATTTAAAATAACAAGAAGTGTTTGAAATATGTTGGACCTCTTTTGGTCTGTAGTATGAAATGAAATCCTGAATGTGACATCATTCTGCTGCTTTATAGTCCTGACCCCATCTAGCCATCAAATCCGGTTAAGTTTAAGGGCCCATTCACACTTCACTTTCTATTAACTCACATACGTGGTGTGTCTAAAAAGTTTGGTGAATGGTATCAGAAAACAAACAAAATTTATTTAACTTTAACTTTATTGGCCTTCAAAATAATCCTTCACAATACACTTTTAGCAACGTTCATAAAGCTTCTGGAAACTGTCGGCAAAGGCCTCTTTAGGAATCAATCACATTCTTGGATTGCCACCAGGTCTGCAAAACGTGCGCCTTTCATGACGCTCTTCAGGAGAGGAAACAGAAAGAAGTCTGCAAGCGCCAGATCAGAGGAATACGGTGGATGATCGAGAACAGGTATGCCCCGCTGAGCCAGAAATTGCTGCACACTGATGACACAGTGCGCAGGTGCGTTATCGTGCAGCAGCATCCACTGTCCAGTCCTATACAATTCTGGCCGAACATGGCGGATGTGTTGTAGCAACTGTTACAAAACGTTCTTGTAGAATGCAGCGTTCATGGTTTGACCCACAGGAATGACTTCCTTATGGATGATGCCATCATTGTTGAAGAAGGCAATCAACATTGTCTTGATCTTGGACTTCTGCAGGCGACTTTTTTGGGTCACACGCAGGGAAGACAGTGAATGCTGTTCCTTCAATTGCTACTTGGATTCCAGGTTGAACTGGAAGCACCAGGTCTCACCACCTGTGACGATGATTCGCAGAAGGATGGATCTTGGTCACATATGGTAATGTAATCTACAGATCTCCAGATTTTTCCGTTAGTTTTGCTTTCTGTTCGTCTGTCAGCTTGTGTGGCACAAACCAGGAACAGATCTTCAGCTTACCCAAATCCTCACGAATGATGTGCACCGTGTCCTTGTTAATGCCCAATTCCTCCGCCATCCATCGTAGAGTCAGTCGCCGATCTCATGACAGCATTTGTCGCACTCATTCTATCATGTCTGAGTTCTGCTTGTCAAAGGCTGACCCCAACGTGTCTCATCCTCAGTCATTTCCTTCCCATTGCAAAAGCGTTTTAACCTAATTTCTGCTGATGGGTTTCATCCTGTAAACTTGCTCCAACATTTCATGCATCTCTGTCACTGTCTTCCCCAATTTGTAGCAGAACTTGATGTTAACTCATTACCCCATTGCACTGTGACCCTACCTCTCACACTATGTTTGACTGCCCGCAGCAGGTTTACTCTGAAGGTCATGTGTACTCCACGCTAAGTGGTGCTTCATGTAGTGTCTCTGGATAGCCATATGCATGTACATGCACCTGGCCCATGTTGCCTTTGAGATATCGGACCATTTACCAAACTTTTTAGACACACCTTGTATGTTAAGGCAAAGTGTTATCTTTCTTTCTCTTTTAAATAGCACCTGAACTCTGGAAGCTGTTCTCAAAAAAAGGTGGAGAGAACTGAGCTGGAAGTTTGTCCCCCCCCTTCCTTCCCCCACAGCCAGCCCATTTACAATGTGCAGTGCGCTTTGCGCATGCACAGTAGAAAATCGGCTGTGAGGCCGCAAGGCTTCACAGTCGGTTTCCCTTTGTCAACATGGCGTCGGCAGCAACCGATAGCCGATTGGATTCCTGGACAGGTAAGTTCCCTAATAAAAGAGTAAGCAGCTACAGTATCGGTATCTGCTGACTTTTAGTGGCACAAATTGAGGTCTCCCTGGATCTCTCCAAAAGGGAGGTATGGGAGGAAGTGGATTTTAGCGTGCCAAAAACAAAAAAAGACAAAACATACAATCATATACAACAACAAAGGCAAGTAAAATCAACAATATTTATTATCCATCGGTAAAATAGAGGTATTAATGTCTAAAAACATGTAGTGAACGCTACCAAGCCTATTGTACAGCCAGCATAACATGAAACGCCGCTGCAGACATTAGTCAATGAGAAATGTGTACACTTAAGTTACAAATGAGTAGGTTTTTTTTTTGCCACAATTATTTGTATGTGCCCCCTTTTTTCTAAAACGAATAAAACAAATTCAGAAAAAAAAATGGATGCAACCCTTTTTTAATGCAGCATGTGCATTGGTAAGACCTGGGTACATTGCCCACTACAATAGTAGTGCATTGAGATTCCATTCTACATTATTTCTAAGGCAAAACACGTGATGGAAGATCTTAGTGATTTTAAGATCTTATGTTTATAGTAGAAAACAGGTTCATAGCTTCATCCTCTTTAAATTTGTTGTGGTTGACTGTTCCTGAAATCTATGGGGGAGTCACTCAAATGCAGTCAGGTGAAATGAAGTGTTCTTTAAACATCCAATCTGGAGTCTCTGTTCTCTCTGTTAAAAAAAAACATCCAATCTGGAGAAGTAGAAGTTCCTGTTTATAATTTCCTCTGCAGCGAACACACAATTTGTGCAAACTGTGAAGCTGTACAAGGGTCAATACTATTTAGAGGCCTTCTAGGGCAGTGTTTCTCAACTCCAGTCCTCAAGGCGCACCAACAGGTCATGTTTTCAGGATTTCCCTCAATTGAAACAGCTGTGGTAATTACTAAGGCAGTGAAACTTATCGAATCACCTGTGCAAAATAATGGAAAGCCTGAAAACATGACCTGTTGGGGCGCCTTGAGGACTGGAGTTGAGAAACACTGTTCTAGGGTCCATGAGACCTACCTTTATGATGCCTACACCTTGCCATTTAGAAGCAAACCCCTCCTTCATTCCCAGTCTGACCAGCACTGAGACACACAGCATAATTTTTTTTGCCGGCGTATAAGATGACCTTTTATGCTTAAAAATTTGGCTTAACAATCGGGGGTCGTCTTATACGCCGGATACAGACTGCGGGCGTCCATTTTTTAAAGCTGCGCCTCCTCTTGCTGTTCCGTGATAGGCTCAGTGATCCGCCTATCACGGACGTCGTCTCGTCCTCAGCCTCGGAAGAGAGGACGCCGGTGATAGGCGGAACACTGAACACAGGCTCTGCTGGTAAACTGAGTGTTCCGCCTATCACAGGATGAGGAGGAGGCGCGGCTTTTAAAAAATGTACGCCCGCAGTCTGACTTACTATGTCAGGCAAAAACGTAATGAAGATCGGCAAATTGAGGTAAATCAATGGCACAGTTAGGCAATGGCACTGTTAGGCAATGGCACAGTTAGGCAATGGCATAGTGAGACAATGGCACAGTTATACAATGACACAGTGAGGCAATGGCACAGTGAGGCAATGGCACAGTGAGGTGAGGCCATGGCACAGTGAGGTGAGGCAATAGCACAGTGAGGGGTCGTCTTATATGGTGAGTATATCCAAAACCCAACATTGTAGCTGGAAAATTAGGGGGTCGTCTTATTCGCCCAGTCGTCTTATACGCCGGAAAAAACGGTACTCCCATTTCTTCTCGATACTGTTTAACCTGCCTGGCGGTGTTCCCGAGACTGACTCGGGGTTAGATTTTCCTGCTACGATCGGTAACCCCGAGTCAGACTCGGGCTTGCCTCGCTAGATCCACAGGCACTTTTTACTTACCTTGTCCCTGGATCCAGCGATGCCACCGCGCTGTGTGAGCGAGCGGGACCTCGCTCGATTCACATAGTGCCTCCGTGTGACGCCGATCTCCGTTCCCTGCGACGTTACGACGCACAGGGACGGAGAACGGCGCCAAATTCAAAAACGTAAACAAACACCTTACATACAGTATACTGTAATCTTATAGATTACAGTACTGTATGTAAAAAAAACACACACCCCCTGTCCCTAGTGGTCTGTCCTGTGTCATGCATGTCATTTTATATAATAAAAACGTTTCTTTCTCCCTGCAAACTGTAGATTGTCCATAGCAACCAAAAGTGTCCCTTTATGTCAAAAATAGTTTTAGATCAGCTAAAAAACAGCGATAATAAATTATAATCACTTGCAGAATTGTGCGATAGCGATTTGTGGGGAAATTCGTCATAAAAAAAAAAAAATAATGACAGCAACAATTCTGCAACTGAGCAAATTTCAGTGATTTTAATTTGATTACATTATTGAATAATTTTTATTATAATTATATTATTATTTGTTATAATTATTTATAATTATTTATTATATTATAATTTATAATTTTGTTTTTAAAAAAATGTCATACCCGGGATGCCTATTAGAATCTTGTTTGGTCAGATTTAAGTGAGTTTTTTCTAAAAATTACAGACCTACAATATAAAACGCCAAATTTCCTTGCAAATAATGGTACCGCTTTCAGCATGTTTTTTCTGAAAGAATCATACCGCCAGGGAGGTTAAGAGGAAATGGAGGGATGTTTGGTATCTGAGTCTAGGGAAATATTATTGGCCACAAGAAGCAAGGCATCACAAAGACTGCAATTTACCTGCAACCATCTCTCTATGGCCAGTGAATACGTGTTTGTACTTGGACATGAATTGAATGTGAGAAGACCAATGATTGTTCTTTTGTAGGATCTGTTTACTGGCTATGTCTGCCACTGTTCATGATCAAATGTAGGACTTCACTTTTCTAAAGAACCTCCATAAATTGAAATCTGTGAGATTACTGTTTAGAGGGACACACAGTGTCAACTAGTGATAGTGTGCAGCACTGAAAGAGTTCCTCACATTTTGTCAGTGTTGTCCTTTAAAGAGCCCATGCTCTTCTTATGATTATATGTGCATTTACATCATTTTATACATGTTATATGCCTGTAAAAGCCTCTTTTTTGTAGACATCCAAAACCCCCGAGACTGCTACCAGGCATCCCCATTTTTGAGGTGATATTAGCAGCCCCATCAGATGCAGAGCTGTCGTTTAGGTGGCACTCTATAGCAGTGGTCTCCAAACTGAGGCCCAGGGGCCAGATGCGGCCCTTTGCTTGCTTTGATCCGGCCCTTGGGGCACTATTTTCAAACACTAATACCAACAATGGGACATAATTTGACCCACTGACACCAATGATGGTGCACAATTCCTCCCAATGAGACGAACGATGGGACACAATTCCTCGCAATAACACTAACAATGGGACACAATTTCTCCCTGAGACACCAGCAATGGGGCTTAATGACACCAATGATGGGGCATAATTCCTCCCACTGACACCAAAGATGAGGCATTGTTTATTCCCACTGATAATCAGGACATTTTCTACTCCCGATGGCCACAGTTCGGCCCCTGTTAAGTCTGAAGAACAGAAATCTGGCCCTTTGTTTAGAAAGTTTGGAGACCCCTGCTCTATAGTATTCCTCCTTGCTCCTCATTAAAAAAGCATTTATCCAGAAGGGTGAGGAGAGGGAAAGAGGACCTGGTCCAGCACCCACAGTAAGCAGACATTCCCTGTAGAGGAGAGGGCTATGAGCATTTAAAACATTTGATCTGTCTACTTTTACCTGCAAGTCCTTTTTTTAAGTGCTGAGATGATCTACAGTGTTCCAGAAGTATTTACACATTTCCATTTTTTGTCTCCTCTCTTCTGACTCTAGCAATAAGCAACTGCTTTTTTAAAGCTACTCACATAAGACAGCAGACTTGGCATTTTGAATCAGTATTTTAATAGTCTTCATGGCTAAACTCATTCAACAGTCACTATGACATAGTAATTTAATCGCTAAGTTAACCTTTGGAACATGTTATTTTACACCTGTATTTAGGGTGATAACGTGTAACATGTTCCACTTATTGCCCTGCTCACCCCTTCCCTTTTTAACAGAAAACCTATAAGAGGTAGGCCGCGTACACACGATAGGATCGCCAGAGGAGAACGGTCTGAAGGACTGTTTTCATCAGTCCAAACCGATCATGTGTAGGCCCCATAGGTTCTTTAACCTTCAGTCAAAAAAATGAGAACTTGCTTTAAAATTGAACCGATGGACGCCTAACCGATAGTATGCAAAAGCATTGGTTAATATCTCGCGCATGCTCAGAATCAAGTCGACGCATGCTTGGAAGCATTGAACTTTGTTTTTTTCAGCACGTCGTTGTGTTTTACGTCACCGCGTTCTGACACGATCGTTTTTTTAACCGATGGTGTGTAGGCGCGATGGACCATCAGTCAGGTTCATCGGTTAACCGATGACAGCGGTCCTTCGGACCATTCTCGTCAGATGGACCAATCGTGTGTACACGGCCGTAGAGTCAACAAAGCTGCTAGAAGTGTTTGCAGGAGCCTGACATTGCACCCATGATCCACTTTTCTGTTAAGGCGAATTTAACCTTTAAGATCTTGGTGGCTGTATTATGCTGATGGTTGGGAATGACAAATTAAAACTGTAGGCCTTGTGTTTTTTGTTTCCTTTGTTTATCAATAAAAAAATTATTGCAAAGAAAGTAAGTACATACTCTTGTACATAACCAGAAAATAATATAAAAGACATCCATCGTGTGATCTATAACATATAGGCTAAAGGTCAAACATATTCCATATTTTTTCCTACAGGAAGCCTAGTTTTAGGTGTCAGTGCTAAAGGGAGGATTTGTGTATGTTCAAAACAAAATATCAAGATGCAGCAGACATAAGAGAAGATTAAAGGTATATATTGGTGGTACAACTAAAGAAAAAAAATTGCTAGAGTACTTCTCCAGGGAAATACGATTCTACTGTCAGGTATACAAAAGAAGGGGTAGGAACAGACAGTGAATTAGCACCAGAGACATGGAAAGTTAACAACATAAGTGATGCAAATGTGTCAACCTGTTGCTAATTGTGCAAATCGGTCAGAATAAAGGAACATGATCCAAGGGGTCCACAATTTATGGAACTTTTCGGTGGATTCCTTAGCGGTAGCTACCGTTTCTTCCATGTTAAAGATTTCCTTTTGTATTCAACAATTGTTGCTGTATAAGTTGATTTCCAATGTTTGGGAATCAACATTTTTTGCCGTAAAAAACGGGCATGCTCGCCGGGAAAACCTGCTCTCTATTTTCCCGCCAGATTTACTACACTTGCCAATGGAAAACACTGTGAGGCAGTGCCGAGGGAGCATAAGCCCTGTACACACGACCGGGATTCCTGGCCAAAGCTCTCCCCGCAGTTTTCCCGTCGGGAATTCCCGGCGAACTTTATACCGTCGGGAATCTCGGCCGTGTGTACAGGGCTAAAGAGGTCAGCTTTATTTTATTGCTTTGGGAATATGCTGTAAATTGCACACAACCAGGTGTTCAGTCCATAGAAATGTTTCCGTGTGCTACTGACATTTAGCTTTCCAGTTACAGAATATTTTCTAGGAAATTGATAAATAAAGTTTGCTTTGGCAGGTCTCTACAAGTGCTGGAAATACTGTAACACGCAATGGGAGTTTTTCGTTGGATCTCTAAAGGATAAATCCTTTAGCGCCATCTGCTGGAAAATTGTTATGTTGACATTCCACAGAATTCTCTGATTTGGCTAGTCTTGATTACCACTCTAGCGGATGATAAATTGGCAAATTTGTGTTTGTTTTATTGCTACATGTCCAAGAATAACAAAAATGAAATATATTAGTAACCACACACTATGATGTGTAAGAATTTCAGGTGAACTCAGTACAGTAAATGAACTTCTAAAGGTTAAAAAAAAAAAAAAATTCTGTGCTTTATCAGCCAATTTGCTTAAATGCAAGTTCTTTATTTTTTTTAGTAAAGTGTATGATTCACATGCAGGAATGTTGCTTTCTGAGCTTTGTCCTGTGCTGTGTCCTCTGCACTCTATTAGATACATCATCAATTACAGTCAAGCATCCAGGAGTAGATTTAAATCTGATAGGTGACAGTAAAATACATCTTAGTAGTGGAGCTATAATATTATATTATTACATAATGCTTCCTATATAAAAGAGACATAAGGAACTTCTGAAATAATTCTGAATTAATTTAAAGTGCAACTGACATGCTTCAAGAATTCCCATAGACTTATGCCCTGTACACACGATCGGTCAATCCGATGAAAACGGTCTGATGGATTTTTCCATCAGTTATCCGATGAAGCTGACTGATGGTCAGTCGTGCCTACACACCATCAGTTAAAAAAAACGATTGTGTCAGAACGCGGTCACGTAAACTACGTACGGCGGCACTATAAAGGGGAAGTTCAAATCCAATGGCGCCACCCTTGGAGCTGCTTTAGCTGATTTGTGCGCTTTTCTGTCTGTTACAGCGTGATGAATGTGCTAGCTCCATTACGAACGATAGTTTTACCAGAACGAGAGTTCCCGTCCCCTAATTTAGTCTGAGCATGCGTGGATTTTTAACCTAATCGGTTAGGTATCCATCAGATAACTTTAAAACAAGTTCCATTTTTTTTTAACCGATGGATAAATAACTGATGGGGCCCACACACGATCGGTTTGGTCTGATGAAAACGGTCCATCAGACAAACCGATCGTGTGTACGCAGCATTATATGAGAATGCAAAACCTGCTAAAAAAGAACAAAAGCTCGACTACGCAGGCCCTAATCTCACAAGGCACTATAACAGATCTAATATATATATATATATATATATATATATATATATATATATATATATATATATATATATACTATATAAGTAACCACAGAACTCTGCATGCAAAAATATAAAGTACTTTTTATTGATTTATATGCCAAAACATGATATACAGTACCCCATACATTAGATCTTCAACCCTATATGCAGTGGCGGTGCATGGATAAGGTGGCAAGGATGCCACCCCCTCTTTCCAGCCATCCCCTCTATGACCAATGGATAGATTCATGTATAGCATGAATCTATCCATGGCCACCGCTGCCACCCCTATTTAGGCTCCTGGCTCCTTTTCGGGCACCGGGCGCCTGAATTACAGCGACAGGAGGTGTTTTTAAAGCACTTGATTAGAGCCATAGGATCTAATAGGTGTCAAAAAAGGTGCACTGCGACTGCCATGCTTAGCGTTTGCAGTCCACCCAGGTGTGTTAGAAAAGAGAATGAATATTGATGGGCACAGTGGCTGCGTTAGATGGGCACAGTGGCTCCAATTAATGGGCACAGTGGCTGAATTTTTATTTTTTTTTTCCTCTTTTTTCTATTTTTTTTTAAAGTGTATTTTGTGCGTGTACTCGAGAGAGGAGCCGGACTGCAGGAGTTGGGAGTAGGCAGGCCTCCCCCAGAGGCAATCTGCCACCTTTCTCCATGCCCCGGGTGGCAATGGTGGGTGTGTGAGGGGGTCCTCCCACACAGCCCGCCCTACCTGCTCCGCTTTGAAGCCCAACGGGGCAGAGGGACTCCCTATAAGGGAGTGAGAGGATCTAGCCTGCTCAACCAGCCCCGTTAGTCCTCTCTTTTTTAGAGACCGCGTGGTCAAAGTGCGTGCATGTTAACCCAATTTCGAGTGCGTGTAAGTGTGGTGGTTTTTGTGGGAGGGGGGTGGGCGTACTAAGCGCAGGCTTACCTCGCATAGCACACCCACCGGGAGCCGGGCTGAGACCACCAAACTCAATTCACATGTAGCTGAGACCGGGATCCGAACCCCTAGCTGCAGAGGTAAATGGCTTGTCAGCACAGTGCCAATCGCGTTGAGCCACCGCAGCTCCTCAGTGGCTGCATTTGATGGCACAGTGGCAGCATTTGATGGGCACAGTGGCTGCATTTGATGGGCACAGTGGCTGCATTTGATGGGCACAGTGGCTGCATTTGATGGCACAGTAGCAGCATTTGATGGGCAAAGTGGCAGAATTTGATGGGACAGTGACAGAATTTGATGGGCACAGTGGCTGCAATTGATGGGCTAATTGGCAGCATTTGATGGGCACAGTGGCTGCAATTGATGTGTTTTGTTCGCGCCCCCAAAATTTTTGAGCACCAGCTGCCACTGCCTATATCCCTGCCCCAGTCAAATATCTACCCCTAGTTTCACACTGGCAAAATCAGACATCATATTAAAAGGTAATTAAGTACCTGTACAAGATGGCATACACCCATGTGTCCCCAATGAGTTGAGCACTCTTATTTCGAACTTATGGTTTCGGATTTTTAGAGACTCTTTAAAGGCTGTCTCTGTATCACTAGATTGGTGCAAGGCCAATGTGATGTCTATATAAAAAAAAAAAAAAGATCAAAAACTTTACCAAGTAACTACAGACCAGTTAGTTTAACTTCTATAGTCAGGAAGAAACTTTTCAGTTTGATACAAGACTAAATAGAAGAGTTTTTTCTCGAAAACAGTACTATAAGCAACAGTTGGCATGAATTCACAAAAGACCAAAGTTGTCAAATTAATCTGCTTTCATTTTTATGAGGGAGTGAGCAAAAACTTAGATCCAGGAGATATATATGATGGCCTTTGAGGGATCTCCAGCCTGAGCAAGTTGGAGCATGCTTTACGTTTTTTTTTTCTTACCTTCCTCTGGATCAACGGTGGGTATAGGATTCTGTAAATGGCGGTTTTCAATTTATTTCTCTATTTTTTGTATTCTGTTTATTTATTTTATCTATTGCTTGAACTAGATGAACTTGTGTCTTGTGTCATGTAACCACTAACAATAACCAATTTGAATATATTGCAAACCACTCTTTCTGAACTAAAGAGCTTTCATTTTTTGCTGTGATCTTTTATTGATAATGATGATGATATACCACATATCTGTTTTATTGATTTTATTTCACAAGTCATATGGTTTGTCTTTGTAACAGTTGACATTTAACCCCCCTGGCGGTATTCCCGAGTCTGGCTCGGGGTAAGATTTCAGGACCAAAAGCGGTATCCCAGAGCCAGACTCGGGTTTGCCTCGCAGTGTCCACAGGCAGGGTTTACTTACCTTGTCCCTGGATCCTGCGATGCATCCCTGCTGTGTGAGCGAGCGGCGTCCTCACTCGATTCACACATTGCCTGTGTGCCGCCGATCTCCGTTCCCTGCGACGTTACGACGCAACGGGGTGAAGAATGGCGCCAAATTCAAAAAAGTAAATAAACACATTACATACAGTATACTGTAATCTTACAGATTACAGTACTGTATGTAAAAAATACCCACCCCCTTTGTCCCTAGTGGTCCGCCCAGTGTCCTGCATGTACTTTTGTATAATAAAAACTGTTCTTTCTGCCTGCAAACTGTAGATTGCCCATAGCAACCAAAAAGTGTCCCTTTATGTCAAAAGTGGTTTTAGAGCAGCTAGAAAACAGCAATAATAAATTATAATCACTTGCAAAATTGAGCGATATCGATTTGTGGGGAAATTCGTCATAAAAAATAAAAGTAATGACAGCGACAATTCTGCAACTGAGCAAATTTCAGTGTTTTTGATTTGATTACATTATTGAATAATTTTTATTATAATTATATTATTATTTGTTATAATTATTTATAGTTATTTATTATATTATAATTTATGATTTTGTTTTTCAAACTTTATCATACCTGAGATGTCTACTAGACTCTTGTTTGGACAAATTTAAGTGAGTTATTCCTAAGAATTACAGGCCTACAATGTAAAACATCAAATTTCCTTGCAAAATAATGGTATCGCTTTCAGCACCTAAAACCAGAAAGAATCATACCGCCAGGGATTTAGTTTAAACTAAAGCCCAGCTGAAATCATAGATATTTTGATAAATATTGTACCAACAACCTCCAATTTTATTGCATTAACTTGACTGTCCTGTTACAACAGTTACGCAGTGTGTCTAAATATGTGTATGCTGTCCAGCAGGGTGTTTTACTCATTTACTCATTACTCATCTGTGCCATCATAGAACATTGCAATGGACATACAGGAAGCCTAATTCAAGTTTAGAGACACATTTCCAGAGAATAAGATATTTTAATGCATTTTCAAACAGAGTAGCTGGTATTAAAAGAAAAATAGGAGTGAGACTTTAATTAGGACTTAATAATTGTGGTTTCATTTCACAAACTTCGGCAGTAATTTCACTACCTAATAATATTTTTTAACAATTCACTTGAAGTTTTATTGCAAGGATCCATTTAATGTATTTTAATTCACATTATGGTATAGATTATTGTGGTATTCTGTATGTAAATTTAATTCACAAAGATAAAGATTATCACTTGGGTTTTAACATGTTAAAGTACCAGAACACATTTTAGTAAGGTTCATAAGGTGACTGTTGAAGGGAATCAAACAAGGTGCCATTACAGATGTTGATTAGGTGCTGATTCATATAAAATAATAATTTATGAGAAAAAAAAAACATAAAACAATGAAAGCATGTAAAAAACCCCACAAAGCTTATGCAATTATTATAATATACATTATTGCTTTTTGTTTAACAGGGTCGTCCGGGTCAGCTTGGAGCTCAGGGTCCAATGGGGCCCCCAGGATTCCAAGGGCCAACCGGAGTTGCTGGACCAAAGGGTGAAAGAGGAACCCAAGGATTACACGGACCATCTGGGCCAAAAGGCGACCAGGTTAGAAAAAAAAAATGAAGTTCATCAACGTCTGTAATCGTAGTAATCACTTTTTTTCCTCAAACCAACTTCATTATTCTAATATATTTTTCTAATAATCCTAAACATTTTTAACTTAGTTTTTTTTATGTTAACATTTATGCCAAAACTCTCTGAGTAAAAGGTGTCCCTAGGTCCTCTCTAAGTACATCCTGGCACATGCAGAGTACCATATTTTTCAATAGTTGAGCTTTTTCAGGGCACTCCCATAGTCCCACACAGAAACTTCCTTCCTTCTCCATGAATACTCCCTAAGACATCCACAATGAATAATGAGCACCAGTCACTGACTTTCACCCTTTCTAGTTAGTACCTCATGCAACGCTGTATCCTGGCCTAGGCCAACAAGGCCCAGGCCTAGGCCAGCACTTTGCAGGGGGGCAGCATGGAAAGAGTCCCCGCCGGCTTGCGCTACACTATTATGGGGCGGACTGGGCTGAGCACTGCTTGCCGCCATTCTGCAACTGGGGGGGGGGGTTATTATCATGAACCACAAACCTTCCTTACATTGCAGAGATTTCTCTTCACTTCCTGCCCCATAGCCAAACAGGAAGTGTGAGGAAATCTATGCAAATTAAGGGAATCCATTACCTCCCCCCCCCCTCCCGCAGGCCCTCAGAACTAGTCTCCCCACATTTTTTAGGGCGAGTCTTAAACAGAAAGGGGTGTGGCCTTGACAGGAAGGGGTGGGTCATATTTAAATTAGGGGGTGCATGAGTTTACTCAGGACTAGGGCAGCACAAAACCTATATACACTACTGACCTCATGAGTACAACTTTGTCCCCCCATCCCCTTTTCAATTTATTCCAGTTATAACGTATATCTGAATTTTCTTAAACAAAATATTCTGTCATAAATGGTCAATCCTATACAGTTGTTTCTCTTGCCCACTGGTATATAGTATATTCTAATTATATTCTCATTTCATGTATGCTTTTTCTACAGGGCCCTATGGGAGTTCCAGGGTTCCAAGGTACCAATGGAGTTCCTGTAAGTAAACTAATTATTTATTTTGCTCTATGTCATTAGATGCCCTGGAATTTGTTAAAATACACACCTAGTAACAATTAAATCAAATCATACTTATTGTACTTAAAGGATAATTCCAGGTATGGAATATTTTTATATAGTTACATTGGTCCAGCTTGGACCAATGTAACTATGTATACACCATACCTGGCCAATGCCCCTGAAATCTGTAAATCGCAGAAGTAGACAATTCTACTATAGTGATACCCTATACCCTGTAGCTTCCAGGTTCTGCGTTGAGAGGCCAGCCTGAGGCATTGTGAACACATATGGTCATTCCCTGGACACGGGCACCATTCAGGGAATGCAGAGCATTTCTGATTGCACAAGGTGGAGAACATGACGCCTCTCCACTTCGTCCAAATAGAGAACGCCTTGCATTCATTAAAAAAAGAAAAGCATTCTCTAAATGGTGCCCATGCTGACTGGCTGACCTCCTGTGTTCACAATGCATCAGATTGGCTTCTCAGCACAGGACCCAGATTCAAGTGGAGATCGCTGAAGTGTGCAGTCTTTACTTTGGTGATTTCCAGCTTTCAGGGGCATTGGCCATGTAGGGTATATACATTGTTCTATTTTATTGATCTTTAGTACTTAAAGTGTAATTCCAGTCAAATTCTAACTAAGGCTAAATCTACTCCCACCCACATTCTAAGATTCTTCTATCTACCCTGTAAAGTAAAGATGTGTATACTTACCTATTCTGAAGCCTCTCTGGTCCAGTCCCATTTACCGGCTTCCATTGCCAGCCTCAGTGTTGAGGCGGGCATCCGACAATGGCTACCTCATAGTAAGCCTAAGGGTGATTTCATCTGCCAGGCTCTGCAGCCATTGTCACTGCTTCTCCTCTATACTGAAGTCGGCGCTAAGACCCGATCATGTGATCGGACTGGAGCCACTGTCCATAAACAAGCAAGCAGCCAGAGAAGCATCAGGACACCTGATGTATACATATAAGTTCTAGGATAGTGTCTTACCATGTAGGGAAGGAAGAATCAGGAAGATTCTTCAAAACACAAATCTTCAAAAACAAGTCCAAAACAACAGCTCCCATGTTTCATTCATGATAAATTCTTTTTAAGGTGTATGTTCAGGAATTAAAATGATAAAACCTACATATATTTAGAATTCCTGTAGAAAAAAAACACTGCTAAATAGATACTAGAAAATTTCATTTTAGCTGCAAGATATACTTTTTAAAAATTCTTATGTCAGAACATTTTCTCAGTTTGTGTAGAAAGAGCATAAAATAAAAATGTTGTAATCGCCCTAAAAATGTATAGAGTTTAGAGTCTCCCAGGGTAGCACATCACTGCAAATGCTGCTTATGCCCATCGAATAACATATATACTGTATCAGCTAATTCTCTTTTGTGCATTATATTTAAGGGTCATAGTGGACAGCCGGGTCATCGGGGATTGCCTGGACTGGATGGTTGTAATGGCACCACTGGAGATGAAGGTTTACCGGGGTCTTATGGTTTTTCTGGCCCAGGTGGATCGCCAGTAAGAATGTTTATCTTACATTAACTATTATCTGTCTTTTTATCTCAATCTATCTAAAAACATTAATAACAAAAGACAAAGATGAAAGTATCACAGGGATTCTAGCCTTCCTCTACTCTACTAAAAACAGCTTTTCTTTTTTGTCAGTTTTGCTGTTAAAGATTTCCCCTCACTTTCTGGCTGGTTACACTGGTTGCACAAGCACAGGAAGTGAAGGAATTTGGTTGAGTTGTGGTGCAGGTAATAGTAAACACCCTATGGGGGTTCTAATCCTACCCAATTTGATCCAAAATCTAGGGGTGTATTATTTAAAAAAAAAATGACAGAGCTAATAATTCTGTGAAACTGCATATACCAGTTTACCCTCTATTTTTAGGGTGAAAAAGTGAGTGTTATACGCCAATAAATACAGTATATTTATTCTCTGCAAATGAGCCATTTTCTCTCCAGGTCGATTCATATTGATTCATACAGAATAGAGCAAATTGGATAACCACCACAATATGGCTAGTAGATGAAGCAGACAATAATAGAAAATAGGTATTTATTTTCTATGATCGTCAGCTCAATCTTGTGGCCATAATGCAGTATTTTTATGATTTATATTTTTTCTGTATGAATGAATAACATTGAACCATTTCTGAATTCGCCCCTATTCACACAGACCAAAGGTACATGCAGTTTCACTGGAGGAAAAGCTATTTTTTGCATACTTAGGCCCCTTTCAGATGGTTTAGCGCTAAAAATAGCGCTTAAATACAGCCTGAAAAACTCCTGCACTGCATTCGCAATGTTAAAGCCCGAGGGCTTTCACACTAAGGTAATGCACTGACGGGGGCGAAAAAATCTCCTGCAAGCAGCATCTTTGGAGCGGTGAGAGGAGCGGTGTTTGTTCCGCTCCTTCACCGCTCCTTCCCATTGAAAACAATGGGACACTTCGGTAATACCGCCGGCAATGCGCCTCTGCAGAGGCGCATTTCGGGCGGCATTAACTCTTTTTCAGCTGCTAGCGGGGGTTAATACTGCACCGCTAGCGTCCAAATTCCGTGGCAATTCCGACGGTATAGCAACGGTATAGCGCCGCAAGCGTGTATCTGTAGATACACGCCTGCAGGGCTGATTGGATCTCTACTAGTCCAGTGAGGTGAAGACTGTGTGTCCCGGAAGATGGAGTGCTCTGATCACACTGATCCTATAAGGACTGTGGTCTCTCAGCTGTCTGTGGACACACTTACACTTCATACTGATATATATTAGCAGGGTATTGAAATCATGACTGGAAGCTTCTTGTATACAGCAGAATACTTTACTGTCATGGAGAAATATTAGAACATGTCTTTACAGGAAACAGGACAATACAAGTACACACTTAGATACAGAAGGTACATCCTGTGATTACATCACCACAGAGAATACACACTATAATACTGCAGTGCCACCTACTGTTATAGATAGGTATAATGCATATATATAGTTTACATTATAAAGCAACTTTACAATACATGTTGTTGTTTTTCCAACAATATATAGAGGCCCCTGTCCACTACGGGAGAGCAGCAGACTGTCTGATCTGTGCAGGATTAACCCTTTGCTGCCAGAGATGTTCTTGCACCCATGCTTAAACAAGTCATCTAGGCTTGAAGATTACATAAAGACGTTATATATTGACTAAATATGTGTCTGTAGTGCATGTTCAAACCTTAATACCATAAATAATAACATATTAGATTTTTCACTCTAGGAGTCTAAAATGAGTTTGAAAATTGTAGAGAAAGGCTTAAATGTGCATTACAATTTTAATTAAAACCCATTCGCTTTTAGTCGACTAAAATGATTTTAGTCGACTAAAATGTACTGGAGGTTCTAGTAGACTAAAATATACTGGAGGTTTTAGTTGACTAAATACGACTAAAACGAAAACAATGCCAGATGACTAAAATGGGACTAAAACTAAAATAGCATTTTAGTCAAAAGACTAATGCTGCGTACACACGACCATTTTTTATGACAAGAAAAATGCAATTTCTTAAATTGGTCATTAAAACCGATCGTGTGTAGGCTCCAGAGCATTTTTCTCGATGAGGAAAATGTCCATTAAAAATTTAGAACCTGCTATATTTTTTTCTCGTTTTTCATTGTAGTTTTTCTTGTTGTAAAAAACGGTCGTGTGTACGTGGCATTAGAAACAAGACAGAATCGAGAAATTAGATCAGGGTCAGAAACAAGCAAGCTGTCAGGACTAGCGTTAAACAGAATTGTCAAACAGGCAGAGAATTAGGGTTGACAGCAAATAGGAATCATGGTCAGAGGCAAGCTGAGCCATCAAATGAAGAGTGAGCTCTCAGGAACTGGAGCTTAGGACTAGAGTCTACGAGAGCGAGAGTTTTTCTAAAGTTAATTGCACAAGGTAATTTCCGTATTTATCGGCGTATATCGTGGGTGCGTGATATACGCCGATACCCGCTTCCCGCACCGTGTTTGAATGCCTGCGCCGACATATACCGAGCGCAGTACGCCGGAGGGCACAATATCCCGATAAATACGGTAGCCAGAGGAAAAACTGGAAGTTTCCCAGCAAGTAGTAATATTAAAAACCACTGGATGGTGAAGGGGCGTGCCTGTGAAACACTCAAGTGCAGTTATAAATGTATACCACTAGATGGTGAAATTCTATAGAGCACTCAAGAATGTGTTAGTTCCAGTTGAAGCTGTAGCAATATTTGAATGAAACACAACAGTAGCATCCTATAACTTTTTCTTTTTAATTGTCTTTTAGTGACAAAATTATACAAATGTTTTTTTAAATAAATAAGGGATGTTAATGCTTTCAAATGTGCTGCTTTTTTTTTTGCCATAGGGTTTTCCAGGTCTCAAAGGTCAGAAAGGTGAACCATCCTATATACGAGGTGGAATTAAAGGACCTCAGGTAAGGTCAACCCTGGATAGCTGCAAACTCTAGCATCTAGATTTTGACAAGTTAGCTGTAGCCAATAGTATTTTTATGTAGTTATTTTGTATATTCATGCATATTTATTTTTTGCCTCAGAAATATGAAACCCTGCATGCAAATATGTCATAATTAACCCTTTTCAGCCAGCAGGTGGATCAGCTTCTTTTTTGAGAACAGCTTAATAGTTGTAATTCAAATTACATTACATATAGAGTTGAATGAGGACACACATTCCTCCCTTCCTGCTCTGTGAAAAAACAACTCAATATGTGCTCCCTGGATAACCTTTAGGTGTTGTTGTCAGTGCTTACTTGGGATGCATTTTTATTTTTTAATTAACACCCAGCTGAGCAGCTATTAGAGCTCCCACCATCCAACATGTTCTATCATACACCAATTCCTCTAAAAATGCCCCAGATTGGTAGATTTGACACCCCCTAAAAAGTAATAGTGCCAGTATTTGTCTTACATTGTCTTTGTGACACAGAATATTTCTCTCTAAGGAACATATACCCAAATATATTTGTTTTTTAAAGATGTATGTGCTTCTGTGGTTAACAAATCTGTATATAACAAATACAGTATATAACACCAAAACTAGCTAGAGTTTGATGGTAGGCCAAGTAGCTATTGGAAGCCAAGCCCTCAAAGATTCAGTACTGTATGATGTCCTATGGCAACTTTGTATTTCCAAATTTACTGTTATACTTTTATTATTTCAGGGAGATGATGGAGCAAACGGCGCTGATGGGCTTCCTGTATGTATATATTTTGTTTAGTTGATTTAGTACACTAAAATTATATTAACTTCTTAGTTTTATTTTGCTCTTTATGACTTAATTAAGCAATTAAAATTTCATGCAAATTGATTCCTTTAGTAACACTTCAAAATTGAGACATGATTTGTGTTGTGTTGGCTATTTTATTACAGGGAGCACGTGGGCCACCTGGACCCGCTGGACTGACAGGCCCAGCTGGACCACCAGGCTTACCAGTAAGTAGTATTTTTTTTTAGGCATAAACCATTAGAAGATAGGTTATCTAATAGTCAAGGACATGGATGTGATATGATTTCTTGAGATATGAGTTTAGCATGCCCTAAAGCAAACATGTGGGTATAAGGATCCCACTGAATAGTTGTCCCACCTTTGGTTTTGTTGCCAATAGGGAGGCGAGGGTAGTGGTGTTTGTGGTAACATCCTGTTTGATGGATTAGTGCAGCTTTTGCATCAAGTGCCCAAATAGAGGAGACTATTTGGTTACTACTTGGAGACTCTCGAAAGATTAGAGTTAGAACCGCAGTACACAGAGGAGCCTTGACGTGGGCACTACATCATCCACATATATTTGCAAATGTGTGCAACTAAAACCTGTTTTTAACATGAATTGTTAGACAGGGTTTGTTTTCCTTTTGCAGGCTAGGTGGTGTGTTGGGAAATTGTTGTCTGTTTGTATTGCCTAAATAGATGCAACCTTAAAGATTTAAATAATGAACATTCTTAATAAGTGTGAATGCATTCTGCAGATTAACTAAAAATGGGGCAAAAGTGCTTGAAAAAAAATAGTAAATCTTGTCATACATGTTCTCATGTTCTTTCTGTATACCTAAAATTATTTTATCTAATTATATCAATTTTTTTCAGGGTCCAAATGGTCCACCTGGCTTTATGGGGCCAAAGGTAATGCTTTATTAATGTAATAAAAAATCCTATTGTATCCTTTCATCTCAAACATGCTTATCATTACCGTTTAAGGGGTTATTTCACCTTTTCATAAAATAAAAAAAATAAAAAGATGAACCAGCACTCTAAAGCCTCCCCCCACCCTATTTACCTCTGTGGGTGAGGAGCTATCAGTGGCCACACAGGTCTGGCGATTTGATATCCCCGCTTATCTCCACCTTTCTTCTACAGGGCTTCCGTGGCAGATCAGAGCAATGCTTTGTGCCAGGGTTAACCGATCAGAATGCTCTGATCTGTCCTGGAAGCCCTGCAGAGAGAAGAATTTGAATTTGAATTTCCCAGATCGGTGCGCCGGCTGTGTGGGCACTGACAGCTCATCACTCATGGAGGTAAGTACCGTGGGAACCAGGGGGGTGGTGAGTATGTATGGTATTAGTTCACCTTTTCAATTTTTTCTGAAAACGATAACTTACCATTTAAATCACACTAGGGTATTTCATAATCCACACGATTGCACATATTTTTCCAACAGTTTATTACATTTATAAATAATTTTTGGTATTTTAATTTGTAGGGCAATATGGGAGTTGGTTATCAAGGAGAGAAAGGAGAGAAGGTATGTATTTTCTATACATTCTCTTTTATGAATATTTTGTATTGTGTCCTGAATATTTTATTTATACTACTAAAAGTGCTATGTCAATACTCTTAACCAGATTTCTTAACCACTTGCCGACCGACACAGATGTACAACATGGCACGGGCAGGCAAATGGACGTACCTGTACGTCACTTTAAATTTGCCGCCCCGCGGGCACGTGCGCGCACCCGCCGTGTGCCTCACGAGTGTGCTCTTGGGTCCCTTTTGAGTCCAAAAATACGATTTGATGATATTCCAAATGCTATAGTCCCACTGGCAAGACATTCATTCACAGGCATGCCATTTACAGCTCAATTTAGCCAGAAGAGTTTTCCCTCTAGTATCCCAGGGAAGTTGATTCCTTATTAAAAGTTAATTGTTTCACAGTTTAACACTAGCTTTATGGGAAAACTCTGTTTTCTATTATTAGGTAATGAAAGCCAGCTGTCTCTATAGATGGTTATTGAGTTTGTACACAAATGTCTGCTGCTATTTGATTTAGGACATTGTTTTACCAGTTTACCATTGAGCAGGAATGAGCTTATTACCCCAGCAGAACAAAATGTCGGTAAACACTTCTCTACCCATGGCTCATCCATAAATGATGTGAAGCCCAGGGGAAGTGGGGGTTAGGATTTTTGTGACACTGTGTGACAAGGTGTGTGTTTTTGGAACGGGGAGGTCTTCACACATTTTTAAATCAACATTTGTGATTTTGTTCTGCTGAACCTCGGTAAGTCGCAATCCGAACTCATCAGGTTGTACTGCGCATAACCTGTAGTGAGCCCAGACATTGAGGATACATGGGGTAGATTTAGGGGGGGGGAAATGTGCGCAAAAAAAACACTTTTCAGAGAATACCCATGTGCAAAGAAATAAAAAAATATGATTTTTTCTTGTACATGATTAGATGATGGAGTGTGGCGTACACACTTTACTACACTAGTTACCCCATTGGTAGAGGCCACATGGCCTATCCCAAGGCACAGATTATATGAACTAGAAGAATACATAATTCCTATGTCTATGTTTAACTTTCCTGTGTGATAGTTAAAGGTTAGGTTTGTAGTATTAGATCCACTTGAGGGCATATGACTGTAGATTCAATTCACAAAGCTAACACTCCAGGATAACAAACTTTATTTAGGGAATACAAATCTGACAGTTATTTTCAGCCAAGTCCAAATAGCTTTTAAAATTACAGTCACATGTCTGAAATTAAAGATCCCTATCCTTGTGTTACAGCTTTGTAGATCGAGCCTGTTGTGTTAATACTGCCAGCCATTGGATGGCGCTTAAGCAATTGCGACACCAAAAAATGATGATAGCAGAACAGCACCATTCACCCCACCCCTTTAATTGTCATTTCTTCGCAGTCATTACTTTAGGTGCTTAAAGAAGTAAAGAGTCCTTGTTTAGCTTATAGCAACCAA